>NW_007247781.1:43232-73316 GCF_000164805.1 Carlito syrichta | reverse complement strand
AAAAAAAAAAAAAAAAGAATAGTGTGTTGTTTTCTCATTTGCCTGTTTCCATCTCCTGATTGTTTAGGAGCCTGCCAAGAGCTGGTGGCTGAAGGTTGCTATATCCGCCCGCCTGTTAGACAGGCCTTGAAAATGAACCGTCGGAATATTTCTTGCAGTTTCCAAACTCATTGCTCAGAGTACAGATTTTCTCTCAACACATTCTCTCTTGCTGTCTCTCTTACACACACATACACACACACAAATTGGTGAGAAAAAGTGACCCAACAGAAAGAAAAACAAAGGACATGAAAAGACATTTTATCAATTTGTGATAATATGTTAAATATTATTCATAATTAGATGAATGCAAATTAAAACTGAATTTACTATTTTACTTCTCAGATTAGCAAAATCTAAAAGTTTTACAATGCTCTCTGTGGCAAAATACTTTTTTTTTTGAGACAAGGTCTTGTTCCGTGGTTCAGGCTAGAGTACAATAGTATAATCATAGCTCACGGAAGTCTCAAACTCCTGGGCTCATGTGATCCTCCTGCCTCAGCCTCCCAAGTAGCTGAGACAACAGGTATACACCATCATCTCCAGCTAAAGGTTATTTTCATTTTTTGTAGAGATGGGGTCTTGCTATTGCTGCCCGGACTGGTCTTGAACTCTTGGCCTCCAGTGATCTTCCCACCTTAGCCTCTCAAAGTGTTGGGATTACAGACGTGAGCCACTGTGCCTGGACCAGAAACAGGCCCTTTCATACATTGTTGGTGTGATTCCAAAATGTTAGAATCCCTTTGTAAGGCAATTGAAAAATATGTCCCCAAATTACAAATCTGACGAGAAACTCCTACTGATGAGAATTTATCCTACAGATATACGTATATAAAGTGAGGAGTATACAAAATTATTTATTACATTAAGGAATATTGAAAGGACACACAGGAAACTAGTAAAAATATGTGTGTGGGTCAGGATGGATGGAGATAAGGATAAAAACAGATTTTTCTTCTGTTTTTGGTTTTGTTTTTTTACTATATGACTGCACTACTGATTATAATTCATAATAATACATTTGTATGTAAATGTAGAACTTATCCCTTTAAATAAAAGTTAATACATAACAATTAATCCTCTCTCTCTCTCTATGTTCATCCACCTGTCCACCCAGTTTGAGATGTGGCATGCATCTGTTCTGGGTCCTTCATTCTCCTTGCTTCCTCTCCATGCTGGGTGAACTTGTTTTCAAGTCTTGTTTGAGATCTCCTCACTGTCATTTTCAGAATTCTCATTGTGTCTTTTCTCTGCTGGATTCTCTATTTAAGTCCTGTGTCTTATTTTCCTTAATATTCTCCATTGTTTGGGTGCAGCCTGTCTTCCAGTGCTTATAGAGATTTGGCATGTGAAAAAAAAGTTGTATTCTAGCCTCACACTTGGATATTTTTTGCCTGTAGGTTGCAGATGTTTCTGGTAAGAATTCTGATGTTATTGATTCTTTGTCTGATGCCATCCTGATTCCTGATTCTTTGTGTTTGACATGTTTTTTTCCCCTTCTTTGCGAGCTTTGAGGACCTTCTTTTTATTCCTGGCATTTTGAAATGTTATTACAATAAGTCTTGGTGTGGTTTCCTCCTCATTCATGAGGCTGGTTTCTCCAGGATCCTTTTCAAACTGGAAACTTACTCTCCTTAGTTGGAAAAAATGTTGCTGTTACTTCTAGCATCACCTCCTTGTGTTAAAATTTAGTTTCCTTTCTCTGGAATTCCTTTTGTCTTATCTTCTGAGTTGATCTTTTAAAGTTTTTTCATCTCTCTGCCTGTTGCTCTATCTTATGGGAGATGTTCTTGGCATTATGTTTCAACCTTTTTAATGAAATATTTACTTCTGCCACCATATTTTTAATTTCTTTTCTTTCTTTCTTTCTTTCTTTTTTTTTTTTTTTAAAGAACGACGACTTATTAAAGGAAAGATACACTGTGAAGGGCACAACAGGCCGAACAATAGCGACAGTGTCTGCTTCCTGTTGCCTATAGTCTTAATTTCTAAGAGCTTTCTGAATGTTTCTTTTTATACTATCTAGGAAGAAAAGGGTTAGCAGTTGATCTGTAATTTATTTTACCTGACCTGGAGATGCCAGGGGAAAGAGAAACAAAACAAGAAAGAAATTTCAAGTCAAATTTTCTTGTAAACAAGCTAATGGGATAGTATCTATATCTATAAGCAGAAAACTTTATTTCTGGAATGCTTTCAACAGGATTGCTTGGTCTGGCTAGGTTGCTTTTGGCATGCAAATCTAGAGTATATATATAAATATGCATGTGGCAGTATGGCCTTGAAAATGTCAGTGTTTGCTGGGTCATTATCAGAATATGAAAAGGAGATATTTGTGAATAAAATAGCCCTCTGTATTTGCTACTTAGAACCTCATATGTTAATTAGACTAGAGAATGATTTAAAGTGACAAGAAAGGACTGGGGATCTGCATGGGCCATTTCAAACTTTTTCAGGTTTTGCCTGGAAAAACCTGTATCCTTTTGAATAATTAGTGAATTTTGATATTGATCGCCTATATCCTTTGAATCGTTAGTGAATTTTTATATTGGCTAAGATCTTTGATTCTTTTTTTTTTTTTTTGAGTTGGAGTCTCACTCTGTTACCCAGACTGGAGTGCAGTGTCACACTCCCGGCCACTGCAGCCTCGACCTGTTGGGCTCTGGCGATCCTTCTGCCTCAGCCTTCCAAGCAACTGTAACTACAGGCGCGCGCTACCACGCCCGGCTAATTTTTTTGATTTATTGTAGAGATGAGGTCTTGCCAAGTTGCCCAGGCGGGTCTTGAACCCTCGGGCTCAGGCAATTCACTCACCTTGGCCTTCAAGGTGCGGGATTACATACAGGCTGAGCCACCGAGCCCGGCTGGATCTTTGATTCTTATGAGTCTGATTCAACAATCTCATCCATTGGGTTGCCTCAGCATCCCATTTCATTGATTCAATATCTTATCTCTTTGAAAAATCAATTATGTTTTTAAAGTAATGTTTCCTCATCTGCATTCTAATTCCATCCAGTTTCTTCTTTCTGTTTGTTTTTTGGGATCTCTTTCATGTTAAAAGCTTTTTCCAAAGGTCTAGTTATTACTAACTGCTCATTTATATTTCAGATTTAGGTACTGTGTGAGTGAGTATGGCTTTTAAATGAGGGATTTTACTATAGGATGATCAGGCATTGCCCTTGGCTACTTTTCAGGAGACTCCAAGAGTCAGTGTTTATATCAATTTCTTCATGGACTGGTCAATGTTGAAAGAGAGGAAGCCTACACCTTCTAGAAAGAAGACTGTATTTAGTTTTCTATTACTGCTGTAACAAATGACCATAAATGTATTACTTAAAAAAACAGAAATGTATTATCCTACAGTTCTGGAGGTCAGAGGTTGAACACAAGTCTCACTTAGCTAAAATCAAGGAGGACTACACTCCTTTCTATAGGCTCTGGGGGAGCATCTCTCTCTTTTTTTTTTTTTTTTTTTTTTTTTGCCTTTTCCAGATTCTTAACATTGGTCTACATTTCCTGACTATGATTCCCTTCCATCTTCAAAGACAGCAATGGCCAGAGGAGTCTTTCTCATATCCTGATAATCCTGCCACCCTCTGTCATTAATTAGGGCCTTTGTGATTGCTTTGACCCACCCAAGTTTCCAGGGTTTATTAGTAACCTTCATTTCCCCTTACCATGTAGCATAACATGTTCACAGGTTCTGTGGATTAGAACGTTGACATCCCTGTGGGGGGGCATTATTCTGCCTACCACAGGGACATATTCTTGGTTATTATTATTCTGTAAGACACATAGCAGAACGAGGGTGGGAGGAAGTACTAGATAAGTGGTATGTAGAATATTACTTAGTTCCCCTTTATTCAGACAGCACCCTGTGACTGATGTCCCTGAGTTCAGACCTCAGAACAAGATCTTCAGAGACTAAATTTACAGCTTTCATCCAGAATAAGGAAGAGTAGTACCCTAGGTTTAGAAGCAGGGTCTTGCTGTGTTTCCCATGTTGGTCTCAAACTCCTGGCCTCAAGCAATTTCTGCCTCAGCCTTTCAAAGTACTGGGATTACCAGCGTGTGTACCCAGCCCTATTATTACTTAACATTTTTTTCATCTTTCTTTATTTCTTCTCCTTCTCTTATTCTCATTTTGCATATTAAACCTTTTGTAAATTTTTATTTATGTATTTATTTTTCTCTTTGCATTTCTGTTTTGGAAGTTTGTATTAACATTTCTTTATACTCATTGATTCTTTCCTTGGCTGTGTCTAGTTGAATGATAAATCAATTAAAGGTATTCTTCATGTCTCTTACAATGTTTTTTACTTATAGCATTTCCTTTTGATTCTTTCTTGGGGTTTTCATCTGTCTGCTTACATTATCCATTAAAAAAAAATTTAAATGCCTAAAGTGAAGCAGTGGGAGTGGAGAAGCAACAAATAAATCTATATCTGGTTGTGATCACTTAGTTACCCATCTGTTTTTGCATATTGTTCACTTCTTCCATTAAAGCTCTCAGCATGTTAATAATTATTATTTGAAATTTCTGACCTGAGAATTTCAAAAATCTCTGCCATGTCTGAGTCTGGTTTTAATGCTTGCTTTTCCTCTTCAAACTGTATTGCCTTGCTATTTAGCCTTTTTTGGTAAATTTTTGCTAAAAGCTGGACATGATGTATTAAGTATTAGGAACTGAGGTAAATGTGCCTTTAGTCTGAGGCTTTGTGTTTAATTGGTTGGGAATTAGGTTGTGTTTAATGTTTGCTGTAGCTGTAAGCGTCAGAGATTTCAGTTTTCTCTCGTGTTCTTGTTTTTTTTCTTTACTGTTGCTTTGGGTTTCACTAGAAACTCCTTCTTAAATAGAGCAGTGTTTTTCATCTCTCTCAGCTATAATCTACTGTTATTATACTAAAAGTCTGTTGATATGGTGATAAGGTATAATGGAGAAGACGTATTCTATAAATTTATGATTAAATCTCTCTTTCTTCTTTTTTTTTCTAAAATGGGCCTGTGTCTCTGGGTTGTCAACTTCAGAATTTTGTTTAAAGCTTTTAAAAACTTTCTTTATGTGAGACAGGGAAGCTAAAGGAGGCTTGACTGTCTAACTGCTCTATCCCAAGATCAGATTTGGTTCTGTCAAGGTGGTTTTTCTTGAGGCAATGTTTTTGTTATGGAGAACAGAGCTCTCTGGGCTTACTTCAGAGTGGTTGTGCTCGTCTCCCTCTGTCACAAGCATGAGGAGATTCTTCTGTGATCTTCATTGTAAAACCCTGATGGGACTTCTGGAAGTAAATACATGAAAGTATTGGGTGGGTACCCTGAGAATGGGCCCACAAGAGTTTTTAACTTTCAGGCTAGGCCACACTCATTCCCAGCAATTAGTCAATTACAGTTTACTTATTCCTTTCTGCTCCCAGTAAACTGTGATCCACCTATTTTTCCAATCTTTGATGTGAGAGTTTGCCCTGTGACTCAGTTCTCTGATGGTTCTAAGAATTATTGTATTTCAGTTTATACAGCTTTTTTCTTGTTGTGAGTAACTGTAACAGGTCCTTGGCTCAATGCACAGCAAGTGAATACACTGAGACACTGGTTGTAGCAGAGAAAGAGGTTTAATTTTTAGGCTGCCAAATGAGGGAGACAGGAGAAAACCTCAAATCCACCTGTCCAAGGAGTTTGGGGCTAGAAATCTTTAGGGGTCTGGAGTGGGCTGAGGTGTGGGGACTGTTGCTTGGTCAAAGACTGCATGGTGAAGTCATGAGACAGGCTGGTGAATATATTGCATTCTCATGTTGATTTAGTTCTTCTATGGGAGTCTTCGTACTGGTTGGTAATAGATTTTCCACTGGAATTTAAGATCTGAAAAACATCTTGAACTGTTCTTTAACAAACACCTTATAGTTCTATGATTCTGACATCAGAGATCCTATCTATATGTACAATGGGGATGTGAATGATTAATATCTAGTGCTACCTGACATTCAGTTAAACAGCTACAAGGAAGTGAGCCAATGTGCAGCCTAATTAATGCTTAATTGTGATTATATCACTGTCCAAAACCTGGTGTATAATTTTTGTTAACTCTGTTGGGGGTGATTTTCATGAGGATGCGAGTGATGAGTTCCAAGTTCTTTATGTATCTGTTTGAAAAAATTCAAACTGTTTTTTCTCTGTTCTCACACTACCACCAAAACAACATAGAAGAGTTTTGTGACTAAATATGTGGGATTTTTTTCCCCACACACACCAAGCACCAGACATCAGCTGAGTATCTTCTTATTCAATTAAATTTTGGTGCTATCTTCCTGGAGAGAGCTTTAGAAACCACAGATTCAGGACTCAATCCTGCGAGCCTGCCCCAACCACCTCAGACACCTGTCATGACCAGTTGGGATTCCCATGACTCCTTTTTTGGGTTTTATTAATTTACTAGAGTAGCAGATAGAGCTCAGGGAAATACGTTTACTGGCTTATTATAAAGGATATCAACAAGGATCTAGATGAAGCGATGTGTAGGGCAAGGCATGTGAGAAGGAGCATTCATGCCCTGCCTGCATGCAACATCCTTCAGGAACCTCCACACCTTCAGTTATAACTAAGCTCTGTCCTTTTGGGCCTTTTATGGTAACTCCATTGGATAGGCATGATTGACAACCCTGCAGAAATGATTGGACAAAAAGAATGTGTTTTAAACCTAGCAAGGCTTGTCTGTCCAGAATATTCTTGGCCTCTCTGTGCAGTGGTCCTTCCTCTACAGGGGTCCCCTACCTGTTCCATGGCCCATTAGGAACCAGGCCACACAGCAGTAGGTACATGGCAGGTGAGGAGTAAAGCTTCATATGTATTTCCAGCCACTTTTCATCGCTTGCATTACTGCCTGAGCTCTGCCTCCTGTCAGATCAGCAGTAGCATTAGATTCTCACAGGAGCATGAACACTATTGTGAACTGTGCATGCAAGGGATCTAGGTTGCCCGCTCCTTATGCAAATCTAATGCTTATGATAATCTAATGCTTGATAATCTGAGGTGGAGCTGAGAGGGTGATGCCCCTGGTTCTGGAAAAATTGCCTTCCACAAAACCAATCCCTGATGCCAAAAAGACTGGGGACTGCTGCTAGGATACAGGGAAGAACTCCTCCGAAATAAGGGTCTTATGACCCCCAGTCAGATTAGAGTCCTTCCTTGGGCAGGCGAAAGAAGAATGGGAGAAGGCAAGAGAAATTTTGTTTGCTCTAACAAAAGATATGGAAGTCGAAACAGAAATTGTGGACAAAAACATATAATATCACAATATCAGAATGAAACCCAGACAGGCTAGTGATTTTTTGGTCATAAAATCTTTCTTTCAATTTTCTTTTGGGGTTACCCCATACAGGACTTGGTGTAACAGAGGACTAGGGGTGGCTGTCCAAGTGCTGTCATCTGCAGGTGCCTCAGAGTAGGCATTCAAAGCTCCTCTCTTTCCCAGCCACTATCCACCCAGTAGCTCTGAGTCACAGCTGTGGGACACCTCCCAATCTAGGCTGATCTTGCACATGGAAGTTGCTGCTGCTTCGCCTCGGGCTCTCCTGCTTCCTCTGACTACCTTAAAAACAGACTTTCTAGCCCAGCCGTGGTAGCGCTTGCCTGTAGTTCCAGCTACTTGGAAGGCTGAGATGGAAGGATCGCCAGAGTCCAGCAGGTCGAGGCTGTAGTCGCTGGGAGCATGTTACTGCACTTCAGTCTGGGCGACGAGTGAGACTCCAACTCAAACAACAACAACAACAACAACAACAACAAAACAGACTTTCAACAATTCTCGCGGCTTATACCCATCTACCTCCCACTTCTTGTGGGGACTGATGCCTCAAATTCCCGAGACTTTCTGGGTGTCAGCCTTGTGACTCTGCATGCCTTTTAGCTCCCTCTCCACTTCCACATGCCTGTCTGGACTCTTTCAGGCACTTTGGTTTCAGAATTGTTAAGAGATAAGTTGGGGCGTATTAAAATTTTAGTTTGTTTGAGCATAGTTGGATAGAGCACCAGACTGAAGGAGCAGGAGGGAAGGGCTTTTATAAGGTAAATGCGGCACCAAGGCCAGAAAATAGTTGATGGGTAAAGTGGAGAAGTAGCCTTATTTGGATCACTCCCGTGGAAAGTCTCTAGTTAGAGGTTAGTTGGAAGTTTCTGACTGATTATGGTTAACTTCCATTTTTCTTTCTTTACGAAAAATGTGTTTCAGAGCCTGGCACAGTGGTACCTGCCTATATAGTAGTTCCAGCTACGCAGGAGGCTGAGATGGGAGTGATGCAAGAGGTTCCATCAGAGAGGCCATTTGGGTTTTTGGCTTTGCACAAGAAGGAATTCAAGCGTGAGCCATAGATAGGAGACAAAAAAGTTAGTTAATTAAGAAGTGTCTCGATAGGCTGAGCAGCCCATGTACATCACTGGGTTTTCAGTTAGAAAATAAAAGTTTATTAAGGCCAGGTGCAGTGGCTTATGCCTAGGATCCCAGCACTTTGGGAAGCCAAGGTGGAAGAACTGTTTGGGACCAGGATTTTGAAACTAGCCTAGGCAACATAGCGAGATCTCATCTCTACAAAAAATTTTTTAAAATGTGCTAGGTGTGGTGTGTGCTAGGTGTGCATGCCTGTAGTCCCAGCTACATTGGAGGCTGAGGTGGGAGTGATGCAGGCCAACCCTGGAATCGGGTGCCACTATGGAGGCCAAGTGGGTTCTTGGCTTCATGCAGGAAGGAATTCAGGAAAGGGGTGGAAGTAGGAGATTAAATGTAAGTTAATTAAAGAAATGGATCGATAGGCAGAACAGCCCACGTGCACCACAGAGATTTCCGTTGGAAAATAAAAGTTTACTGAGATGACAGAGAACAGGCCACTCTGCAGGCATAGCAGCCTGGGCTAGTCTATAGGAAGAGCAGCAGCCATACATCGCTGGGATTTTATTTTTAGCTGTCTCTTCATTACATGCTAAGCAAGGAGTGGATTATTCATGAATTTTCTGGGAAAGGGGCGAGGAGTTTCCAAAATCAAGGGTCCCTCCCCTTTTTAAACCATATGTTGTAACTTCCAGGAGTTGCCATGGTAATTGTAAACTGTCATGGCTTGGAGGGAGTGTCTTCTGGCATGCTAATGTATTATAATTAGGATATAATAAGCAACAAGGGCAAGCAGAGGTGCTTTCTTCATCATCTTGGTCTTAATCGATCTCAGGCTGGCTTGTGACCTTAATTTTGGGAAACTAGTCCTGCTGGATCCCTATCTTAGGAGGATTGCTTGAGATCAGGAGATTGAGACCAGCCTGGGCAACACAATGAGATCTTGTCTTTATTATTATTTTTTAAAATGTATTTGAGTTAGGTTTTGATTTGCTCGTGTAGGAACCCATAATGCTAGAGCCACCCTAGTCTAATTGCCTCCCATTAAATTATTTTAACAGCACTCTCTGGTCTGGTATGCCAGTTTCCAATCTTTTGTCTTCATTCCAGCTCCCAATTTTGCATTGACACATTTTGTCCTCCACAATTTGATTCTCTTTGCCCTTTGTGGCTTATGACTCTACTATTATTTTCAGTGAAGTTTTTGGATGAGCAGAGGCAAATATATATATTTGACTGGAAGCATTTTTGTCCTGCCTGATTATTTTTTTTTAAATGACTATCACCAGAAAGCAAATGTTCTTTAGCTGACTCTCGATTGCACCGAGAAAGATAAACAGCCAGCCCAGTATTTTGACTTTCATCAAGCTTCTTATTAAATGTAACTGCAACTTACATTTCTATCACTATTGCCATTCTGATGAAATCAAAGCACATACTTTCTGATCTCCACAGAACTCTGTCATTATCTGGTGTGCCCTGAAGCCTAAAGCTCTCCTTGTCCAATGTGTCTGATGACTGTGTTTGAGGGAGTCAGGACAGTTTTCAGGCAAGGGTGGCACTGTTACAAGGTGCTAGATGGAGGGGCTGAGAGAACCTCATAAATTCTTCAGTAGTAAGCTGCTGGCGTCTGCAGAGCCCCTGCTGCCTTTGTGTTTGGAATTTAAACCCTTCCCAGAACCGGGATGAGCTCTGCTCTTTGTTCTCGACCCCTCCCCCACAATATGGTGATCTTCACAATCCATTATCCGTCTTCCTTTGATAGAATTTTTTTGGTGTTATAACTTTGATTTTGCTTCTGTTCCATTTGCTCTGATTTCTTTGGTAATACCTGCTTTCCTTTCATCTTTATCACTTCCTCATTTTATCTATCTTATTCCAGTTGCTGCGAGTTTTGTTATATTATTTTTCTTATGACAGTCTATTCTGGTTTAATAAAAGAAAGCAATGCTTTCCTTTACCTCACCGAGAATAAACTGCATGTATTTTGTTAAAGGATTCCATGGTTTATGAAGGAACTCTATTGGTGGTGGGGCTGTGTGAGATTTTCACCTGAGCCTTTACTGTCTTGTTTGTCTTTGTAATACTGGGTCAATTTTTAAAATTCTACGTTTTATTTATTTTTTTCAAAAAAATTATATGAAATTTTTTTTTTTTTTTTTACTCTGGAAGAGGGGAGTGCAGGTTTTAATGCTGGTGACTTAAGACCTGATTGATTGTAGAGAAAAGATTGGAATAAAGTTGGCCCTGAAAATTTCACTTTAGGGTTTCCATTCAGTTTGTAGGTCTCCCCTCTCCAGAGTTAATGGAACAGAGTGCCCCCACAGTGTCTTCTGTGGGAGTAGTCATTCAGTATTTCTACAAAGTTCTCTTTGTAAATGCAAATTATCAGTTCAAATCATCTAAGCAAAGAAAAAAGACCTCTCCAAGTTTAATCTGAGGAGAAAATCTCCTCGGGTGTAAAGTCTCCCGTTCAGAGAACAAAGGAAGAATAGACCAAAGGCTTATTTACCTTTCACTGCTGCTGGGATTCAGAAGGCACAAGCATACAGATGCAAAAGAAAGCTTAGGGCTAGACATTCCTTTCTCGACTCTCTTTCTTCTTCTTTTGTGAATTGCAATAGACAGACCTGTCCGAAGGCAAGGGAGCTAAGGAGTTTCTAAGCGTGGGGTGGGGGACAGGCAGTGGTAGTATTATAAAAGCTTTTGTTACTGATTAAAGTCAAGAGGATAAGAAAATACAGGAGCTAGAGAGAAATCGTTATAGAAATGCAATCTAAGAATGCTAAATTTGGGGAGTTAAATAGTAATTTTCCCTCCTAGGAGTATTAACAGGATGGAGAGGTCTTTCCTTTAGAAGATTCTGATAAGTCAAACTTGAAAAGGGGTCCTTTCCCAGCATCCAGACTCCTATTGAGAATCACCCACTGTATTGGTAGGAGGGTGTTTGTTATTCATAATGGCTGAGGTTAAGACACAAGTGGATTGGGCTCCTTTAGCAATCACCAGGCTTTAACCAAATGCTCTTAAAGTCAGGAGGTGAGCCTCATCTTCTGTAATTACAAAAATACTGGTGTTACCACAAGTTAGACTGAGAAATATAAACAGTAAGGTGTTTGTGCATTAGGTTGTCTTTACATTTACTTTAAAATGCTTCAGCTTGAATAGTGGAATATGATGTATTCCAGTTACTTTTATTCTTTTTTTTTCTGAGTTGGAGTCTCACTCTGTTGCCCAGACTGGAGTGCAGTGGCCGCTCCTGGCCATCGCAACCTCGACCTGCTCGCTCCGGCGATCCTTCCACCTCAGCCTTCCTAGTAGCCGGAATTACAGGCACGCGCTACCATGCCCGGCTGATTTTTTTATTTACTGTAGAGATAAGGTCTCGCCAAGTTGCCCAGGCGGGTCTTGAACCCGCGGGCTCAGGCAATCAACTCACCTCAGCCTCCCAAAGCGCGGGATTACAGGCTGAGCCACCGAGCCCAGTTGCTTTTATTCTTTACTTAACAATGATTAGCTGGCCTTTGAAGAACCCTAATTGAAATCCATGGGCAAAGGAAACTCTTGCTCCCTTTCTGAAGTTTTGAGTCTTTAAGACTATTGAAATAAATTGGCAATAGACAGATTAACAGGAGAAAAACCTGTTTTTTAAAAACAAATTTTATTAACATGCATGGGGCATCACTTGGAAGATAGGTGACTTCCTAACAACCCAACAAGAACTAAAAGCTTTTATATTTTCCTCATAGGGAAGAAGAAAGGGGAGTAAGCAGGCAACTTAGGGAGAGCAAATGATTATGAAAAAAAGGAATGGGCCTTCAGAAGAAGAGGTAATAGCTTGTCACAGGCAGTGCCAACTTTTTTTTTTTTTTTTTTTTTTTGAGTTGGAGTCTCACTCTGTCGCCCAGACTGGAGTGCAGTGGCCGCTCCCAGCCACTGCAGCCTCGCCTGCTGGGCTCCGGCGATCCTTCTGCCTCAACCTTCCAAGTAGCCGGAAATACAGGCATGCGCTACCACGCCCGGCTGATTTTTTGATTTATTGTAGAGATGAGGTCTCGCTGCCCAGGCGGGTCTCGAACCCGCGGGCTCAGGCAATCCACTCACCTCAGCCACCCAAAGGTGCAGGATTACAGGCTGAGCCACCGAGCCCGGCTGACAGTACCAACTTGTAACTTCTTTTAGGTTTGACTTGTGATGTGTGTTCATCTTCTCTGATAGATAAGACTTCCCAGGGAGGGCTTTCATGACAACTGGCTTCCTTCTTGAGAATCTGCATTTAGTCAGATAAGTGAAATTCAAGAAAAGCCCCTCTATGCATTTCCTGTTTCTCAAATGACTTCAGTTTGAAGTAATTGGCACACCAAAGCAGCATATTTTGGGGTGATATTTCCAAACGACTTCAGGGAAAACACACTCCTGTGATGGTAGGTTAACATTTGAAATTCTCAATTCAGAGACCACATTCCAAAACTGAATTATGGCTCTAGCTTTCTTTATATCAATCTCAGGGACTTCATTGATTGGTATAATGGATGTTAGAAATGATTTTTTATTGGTGAAATAACTTCAATTTATGTGGTCTGGCTAAAAATTCTGCATGAATACTCTTACCTTTGCATAAATGAGGTGTAAAAATCCAACCAGGCTGTCTATACACTTTGGATAATTCTCTCCAGACTTGAGATTTCAAATACCGTCTAAGGGAGAATTTTTCACCTGACTATAATTTGAGAGTTAGCTCAATCTTCTCCCAAAGCTGGAACTCTGTCCTTCTGCCTTTAATGCCCCTAAGCTTCTGCTGGAGCACAGAAAGGCCAGAGCTAAGGCTTTGTCAGGCTCACAAAACACACCTCTCTAGGGTGTCTTATTGTTAATTCATATTTATACATGTAGCAGAATGTGGTCTGAGATTTGCTTTCATTATAACATACCATCTGGAATTGGGGTCTCTGTGGTTGTCAACTGCTTCTAACTATTTGAAGCTATGCACATCTATCAAAAAGCAACTAGTACGTGTGTATGACCAAATTGGCTTAGGTATGTTTGAAACAGCACTGCAGCTCCTTCCTTAATATGATTCGTGGTCTTTGGCCACAGTGTATGCAAATCACTAGATGAATATGTATACTATTTGCATTTATTTTAAAAATAGTTTTTTCTAGTCTGGGCATGGTGGCTCACACCTGTAATCCCAGTCCTTTGGGAGTCTGAAGAGGGAGGATTGCTTGAGCCCAGGAGTTTGAGACCAGCCAGGGCAATATAATAAGACCATGTCTCTACCAAAAGTAAAGAAAAATTAGTTGGTGGTACATGTCTGTAGTCTCAGCTACTAAGGAGACTGAGATAAGAGGATTACTTGAGCCCAGGGAATCAAGACTGCAGTGAGTCATGATCATGCTACTGCACTCCAGTCTGAGTGACAAGAGTGAGACACTGACTCAAAATATCATTTCTTCTTTCTCAATTTGGTCCTTCCTTACACCAGTTAGAATTTAAATATATGTATCTGGTTCAGATGACTGCAAAGAATGATGAGAGAAGAAAGAAGATCCAGAGAAAGCCTAATAAAATAATAATTATAATAATAGCAAAGATAATTTTTTCCTTATTGCAAAATTGACTTTGCCTATCATCATATACATTGTAGATAGATTACAGAAATAGATATATACACTATAAAAATTATATAAGAAACAGATAATTTAATCTTGGGGATGAAGGCTTCTCAAGTATGAAACACTTAAGAAATAATACCTTTTCTTTACCCATCGCTAGGTTTATGACTGAGGTCCCTATATCAAAATACAGAGTCACAAGAGAAAAGCATACACATTTATTTAATATAAGTTTTATGTGACATGAGAGCCCTCATGAGGAGATAAAGACCCCCCAAAATTAATAAACTTGTATATTCTTTATGCAAAGAATGATGAAGAAATATGATTGAACTAAGGGGGTATGATGTAATATTAATAAACTAGGGAGAACTTAACTATGACTGCTTTTTCAGATTCTTTTCCATGTCCTGTGTCTTCAGAAATGAGGATGTTCTATCTTCTGGGTATAGGAAGGGCACTTCCCACATGAAGGTAATATGATCTACTTTAGGGGAAGGTCAGAAAATCCTGCTGGGGTTTTATGGCTTGTTTCAGGGGAGAAAGTGAGCATGACCTTCCTCCTTCTGCTGTTGTCTCAAATGCCAAGGTGCCACATTTTGGAGTAGCGTATCCTGAACTCCTTCAACACAAAACTCAGAATCAAAAAAAGGGAAGATGGGGCAGGCTGGGCATGGTGGTTCATACCTGTATTCCTAGTGCTTTGGGAGGCTGAGGCAGGAGAAAAACTTGAGGCCAGGAGTTTGAGGCCAGCATGGGCAACATAGTGAGACTCCATCTCTACAAAGAAACAAACAAACAAAACCAAAAAACCCAGTCAGGTGGGGTGGTACATGCCAGTAGTTCTAGCAACTTGGGAGGGAAGCTGAGGTGGGAGACTCACTTGAGTCCAGAAGGTCAAGACTGTAGTGAGCTATGATCATTCCCTGCACTACAGCCTGGGAGAGAGAGTGAGACCTTGTTTCTAAAAAAGAAAAAGATTGAGTGACTTAATTGGATAAATGAAAACACTGAGCTGTGACAACAGATATCATTTAAAATGTTGTTAAAAAGCTACAATTTGTCAGAAAATATTTGCAATGCATAAAAAAAATCAGAAAATACAATTGCACTAATTAAATGATAACAGAGATGGTGGTTCTTAATCATTGGGAGGGTGTGTCTATTATCTACCTCAAAATCATAATTTTCTCACATAATTTGAACATGTTTTTGTATTATTAAATTTGCTTCTAGAACATGACTGTAAAGAGCTCCATAGAATTCCACTGTGCTGAATTTGGTGTTTAGTGTGGGGTCACTAGACACTTTCATCAATGACCCTCACCATCCTTTACCAGGCAGTGATATAGGTGCCTGTCAGTCACCAATGGACGACTATTTATGAAGTGGTTCAAGATCATTTGGCTGCGTGGCTTGCTGGTGTCTCCTGATCCAGAGTGGATTCAATTTCTTTTTTTGTTTTTGTTTTGATCTAATTCAATATGATTGATACTGGTTTAATTTCATAAAAACCTTCCCTCCTTTCCCTCCTCTTCCTCTTTCCACTCCTCCTCCTTCTCCTCCCTTTCCTTCTTTATAAGCCAAAGATGGAAAGGGGGGAGGGGGAAGTAAGCAAATGTGTGGAAACTTCATGAATAATTTTTTCAAATTATAAGCAACTTTCTCAATGAATACACACACACACACACACACACACACACACACAATCCATCCTGTCAATAAGTATTTTCTTTCTTTTCTTTTCTAGAGATAGGGTCTTACTCTGTTGCCCCGACTAGAGTGCAGCGATATGATTATAGCTTACTGCAGTCTTGAACTTCTAGGTTCAAGTGATCCTTGCATCTCAGCTTCCTGAGTAGTTGGGACTACAGGTACATGCCACCATAACTGGCTAATTTACTTTTTATTTTTTGCAGAGACAGGGTGTTATTGTGTTACTCAATCTTGTCTCAAACTCCTGTCCTCAAGCAATCCTCCGGCTTTGGCTTCCCAATCTACTGGGATTACAGGTGTGAGCACTGTACCTGGTCAGATATTTTCATAAAATAACAGAAAATTGGGTTTGACATAAATTTAAAGGTAGTAACACTCCTTTTCTGGTACCCTTGAATAATGCTTTAATTCACAGAGAATACCATATAAAAACTGTTTTGACAGTAGTTTCTTTTGTATAGATTTTGAAACATTTTATCTTCTATTAGAGAAAGTATATTACAATTTATTTAACAATTAAAGTAAATTTTAAAAATTTGGGAAGTTTATGATTTCAAGTGATTTCTTCAAATAAAATGCTAAAAATTTTATATTTGAACATAAGTGAAAAACAATGAAATTGCTTTTAAAATTAAAATGCACACTAAAATACAATATATCTTAATGTTTTCACAAATGTATGACATAGTAATAAAATCTTATTAAAAAACAAAAGACCTATAAATGTGGAGAGAAGAATAAAAACCATTCAAAGTCTCATAGTTGTTAATATTCATTGTATTTCTTTTCATTTCAAGCAAAAATTCTCTTTTTTCACCCTGCACAATTATTATTATATTACATATACAATGTGAATTTTTCATTTCTCATGCGACATAATATAATTCATTTTTAACAGAATTGTCATTCCATGAGAAGAATCTTTCATAGAATGAATGCACATTTAAGATACAGTCCCTGTAACAGATAGCAAGGAACACCATCATTCTTAAATAGATTTGTTTATAAATGAGTCCCAGTTCAAGTCCAAAGACTTTTTGGAATTTAGGGAGACATTTGGATAACATTACTCATTTTAGCTTTCTTCCCAGTAGCAAAGAAAATGGCTTCTGGCAGCTGAGTGTGTGATATATTGCCAATCACCTGGGGCAATGCCTGACAATTAGCTTAGAAAATCTCATCACTTTGGACTGATAGAAATAGGAAGGACTAGTTTCCAATTTATAAATATTTGGTTTATTATCGCATGGCAGACACAAAACAAATTTTGCAAGAAGGTACTATTTTTGTCAACAACATCTTCCAAGTGTGTCAGTAAGCAGCTATCTTCTGTCTATAGATTAATGATATTTCTAGCAGATGTCCCTTAGGTATGTAGCTCTCAGGGTCATTGTACCTACAACCAATTCAAGCATTGAGTTGGGTATTGGCATTTGTTCTTAACCTTGGTTCAGAGAGGACTTACCCCATCATTCATTTCCCTTCAATGAAGTCTTGCCTCTCTAGAAAAAGCCTGCTGTGAAAGGTGTGGTCCTCTCAAGTGTCAGTGTGTAGACGACTTTATGCAGACACAATAAATTATGCACAGAAGATAAAATGAATACAACTAACCTAAGGTATTTATCTATCTCTGGCACCTGAATTCCCCTCCCAGAAGTAGGAACCCTGACTTTATGGAGAATGAAAAGCACACAGTACTACCATTTCAAAGCAAAACCCCCAGTGTGCTCAAAACACTGCTTTGGATAAAAGATGGCAGCTGCAGAGCTGGAAGGGTAGCTGGTTGCCATAGTAACCAAGGCTCTGATTCAGCCACCATATGCCACCTGGTGTTCTCAGTCTGAAAAAGCAGGTCTGGGTGTCCTAGATTGGAGATGGAACTATGGCCATAGTTCTTCCAAGTCAGTACTGGCCTTGGATGTGCAGAAATGTCTGCATTGTTTTACTGATCCATGGAAGATTTGGATGCTTATAGCCTCATGACTTAAGGTAGGGGTTTAACTGGGGAAAGGAAACAAACACTTGAAAAATCGTTCTACTTTTCTCATGAAAACATGGCTATATGGCTATTCATTTACAAAGATCAATATTTTGTAACCCAAATCTGATAGGTTATACAATATTGCAACAGACTCAGAATGCTGGGTATAGTAATTGCAGAACATGATATGCTAATTGACAGCCATCCAGAATCTTCAGAATTCTTATCTCCTTCTGAGAGTGCTATATGGCAAATAGCAGCCATCTGACTTTATTTTAGGGTTGAATGTGTCCAAATTTTATTTATACAAATATAATGTATAGGTTTACATATATTTAAATACGTGTGTATACATATGTACATATATGACATTCTTTTAAACTACTATATGGAAAGAAATCTGTTATATATCTATACTTTCTACATTGTTCCCCAATGAAAGGCAGAGACTGAACACCCACTGGAGACTCCTGGAGAATATTCATAGTGATCGGATAGTTGTTATACCATAATAACTAAATATATTGTATAACAATTTTAGCCCTTGTCACACTTTGGGGACTTTATGTTTGATTTTTTATATTTCTGATAAGGACATCAACTAGGGTTTGATTTTTTTTTTTTTTTTTGAAAGCAGGTTTTATTGAGAAGACAGAAAAGCTCCCACAGTGGGAGGGGACCCAAGGGGGTTTCCCTTAAGGTTAGATATTACTAGTGATTCAACTTGAAAATAAACATTTCATGTTACCCCTTTTTTTCAGTTTCTAGAACTATTAAAAAACTGATTACTGACATTATGTTAATGATCTGAACATGCAAACTTGGTTATTTTGATGTCATTTTTACCACTGCTGAGAAAATAATTATCAACATAGTAAGTCAAATGGCTTAAAAATAAGGAAAACTAATAATTTTTACTCTTTACAACTATTCCTGTCTTGTGTCAGGATTTTAAATACTGTGTGACTGAGAAAAGAAAGAAATTTTCCCTAGAGATTGCTATAACATTCAGCATCCTTTCAAATTTTTGGGTCACCCAAACAGCCTCATTGTTCTAATAAATTTACTTTATAACATGTAAATATTATAAATTTGAATTCATAATATGCATCATGTCAATCAAAAATAGCTTTTTTTTAATTGCTAAAGTCCCGAGTACACTTTTTTTTTTTTTTTTTGCAAAATGAGTTCTGTAGCTAAAAAGTCTGAAAAATCATGGGACTTGATATGTCAGGGATCTAGTCAAAACCTTTTTGGAGAGAATTGACCCAGTCTCAGTAGATAAACCAATACAGAAAATTCCAGGGACTTTGGCCTCCCTTCTGGTCCAGGTAGACCATATCATTAGTTGACAACATAGACTTACAGAATACTCAAAATATGCCCTAGAAGAACATAATCCAGGGATGGACCAGGACCCCTTAAGGCTTGAGGAGTGGATGTTGACGGGTAAGAGAAGTCACAAGCACTGCCAGGAGGTAGCCTCAGGGTAACTATATTCACTTGGAGTAGGTCCCGCTTTGCTTCCTGCACCCTTGCCTATTTTTTTCTGCTTCAGTCCTGAGCTCATCATAGGGACCATGGCCTCCTCCAACTCATTCTTCATATTTGTTTTTCTTTCTTGATGATTTCCTGAACACACTCTTAGTTTTGTCCCCTTGACCTTAATCACTTGACATTTGGCCCTTGGCTCTTTAGTTGGCATACCTGCCATCATTACTAAAAATGCTGGTATTACTACTCCCTGTACCACAGCAACTATCCTTCTTACCATGACTACCATTTGCTGAGCCTCCACTATGAGGGAGGGACTATGCCAGCTGTTTTGCTCTAATTTCTGAAAATCTTCACGAAAACCCTTTGAGGTAAATATTATTCCCATTTTACCAGTAAGAAAACAAGCTCAGAGACAGATGAATTAAGTAGCCCAGGGTCACAGGGTTGATGAGTTTGGGAACAGATTCAAATCCAGATCAGCCTATATGAAAGAGTCCAAGAATTTCCCTTCCTGCCTGCTGAACTTGCTCTGAACAGCTACATTCCGGCCTAGGTTGTTTCCAGAACGTAACCAAGCTCTGAATTCCATCTTGTTTTAAGATGGGGTGTTTCTAGCCTGTAAATAACCACAGTCTCTAATATAAAATTTGTATTTACACATTTTTATTTTGAGTTGGAATCTCACTCTGTCACCCAGACTGGAGTGCAGTGGCACGCTCCCGGCCACTGCAGCCTTGACCTGCTGGGCTCCAGTGATCCTTCCGCCTCAGCCTTCCAAGTAGCTGGAACTACAGGCGTGCACTACCACACCCAGCTAATTTTTTTGATTTTATTGTAGAGATGAGGTCTCACCAAGTTGCCCGGCCGGTCTCGAACACGCGGGCTCAGGCAATCCACTCACCTCAGCTTCCCAAAGCACTGGGATTACAGGCTGAGCCACCGAGCCCAGCTATATTTACACATTTTAAATAAAATGACTATATATATATACACACACACACACACATACATATATACATACATAAAATTTATATTTACATCTTTTAAATAGAATGACTATTATGGATATCTATATATATGGATCGTTGATATAAGGGGGATTTCAATATGTATAAGATAGTTCTTTGTAGCACGGTTTCAATTGATCTCACTTGGGGAACTCAGAAGGAAAAAGTGAGTACCCGGTGTATTTATGCAGTGCAGGTCTTGTGATAAGGGAGCAAAGATCATAATACTGAACTTCATTTCAGGGAACACTTTGGATTTGCTGTTTAAATCCAAGTTTGCACTCAACTTCTTTTCACTTATTATGCTATATGAATTTTTTCATGTTTTAATCTTTGTGGTTATGATTTATAATGACTGTATGTTTCACTGAGATGATATATACAATTTACGTACTCACTTTTTTTTCTTGAGCATTGAATAGCTTTCTAAGGTGTTGTCAATCTGCCTTTTCTCCCATGAACATTTAAACTAAATGGGCAATAAGATTTTTAGAATGCCAACTTTATCAAGATATAATTCATATACTACTTTACACTTTACCCATTTAAAGTATACAATTTAATGACTTTTGGTTGCACAGACTTGTATAACCATCACTACAATCAATTTTATAACATTCTAATCACTCCCAAAAGAAATCTCATACTTAGTTGGGCATGGTGGCTCATGCCTATAACTCCAACACTTTAGGAGGCTGAGGTGGGAGGATCATCTGAGGCCAGAAGTTTAAGACCAATCTGGGCAACATAGTGAGACCCCATCTCTAAACTTAAAAAAAAAAAAGAAAGAAGTCTCATATTAATCAGCAGTCACTCCACATCTCCCTGAGTATCCCCATCCTAGGCTACACTGTGTTTATGAGTTTGTCTATTCCAGATATCTCATGTAAATAGAATCATACAGTCTTTTGTGACTGGTGTTTTAGCATAATGTTTTCAAGTTTCAGTCACACCATGGCATGTATCCATTCATTGCATTTTATGACTAAATAATATTCCATTGTATGGGTAGACTACATTTTGTTTATCTATTCATCCATTAATGGACACTTGGGTTGTAATGGTCACTGTGCATCTATTCTTCCATTAACACACAGGCAGCAAAGCGTGTAACTGCTGTTTGTCTTCTAGTGATAAACTCACAGAACACTTCACTAAAATGAATAACTAAAATAAAGATGAATGCAGCAAAAAATAAAAATAAAACAATAAATGATAATGCTGGAATTTGAATCCAACATAAGTGGAGTTGTGGAATAAGTTGTTGACAAGGGGAATGTTGCATTCAAGAGACACTAGATACGCAGAAGCGTTTGATCAAGGTAAATTTATTAGCATAGTTGAGAAAAAATATTTGTGAGAAAAAGGATGAAAATGTCCCAGAGGAAGTTATACTAGCAAAATACTTCACATTAAAAGAAGTCTCAGGGATATTTTATGGCATTGAAAGCACAATGGATAAAATGTTGGTTATCTAATTTAAACCTAGAAAAGAGTATGACAATTCGCTAAAGCATAGAAAAGATATTGTGTTGTATCATGGGTTATATGAGGAAAGGGCAAAAATTGTTTGGACTACTCTTGGTAAGTTTTTACAAATAAATAATCACTTCACTTATCAATGTTTCTAACATTTTAAATTAGAGCACACTGAATAAAAATATACTTTTTTCCATTTCTCTATACATTTTAAATCAGGAATGAGCATTTTCAATGTTTTGATAGAAATTTAAACATAGCCGACAATTGCAATCTTTCCTGTTGATTGCTTTGCCTGGTTGTTGCTTGCACAGTCTTTCTTTGCAGTCTCACACCACCTAGCAAAGGGATGGTTGCCTGCAATTTGTATACTGTTGCCTATTGGTATAGATGTTGTGCATTTGTCTTATTTAAAATAATCTGATATTATGAATGCCTTTCTTTTTTCCCCCCACTTTTTAAAATTAACACCTAAGCTCATGAAACCTTTCCACTTTAAACTTCAAGCTCCAGTGCTGTGCCAGCTCATGGAAACTGCTTAATTTTTTATATACAAATAACATTTTTTTCCCTGAATAACTTATTTCATTATGATTATATTTGCTTTGGGATATAGCCTTTACCTTATACATTGGTGAAGTAAATGCCTAAAATTTTTCAGTTTTTGTTTTTTTTTTTTGAGTTGGAGTCTCACTCTGTGGTCCAGACTGGAGTGCAGTGGCCGCTCCCGGCCACCGCAGCCTCAACCTGCTGGGCTCCGGCGATCCTTCCGACTCAACCTTCCAAGTAGCTGGAACTACAGGCGTGCACTACCACGCCCAGCTGATGTTTTGATTTATTGTAGAGATGAGGTCTCGCCAAGTTGCCCAGACAGGTCTTGAACCCACGGGCTTAGGCAATCCACTCACCTCAGCCCCCCAAGGCGTGGGATTACAGGCTGAGCCACCAAGCCTGGCAATTTTTCAGTTTTTAAACAGTACTGTAAACATTCTGCTTACCGGTATATGTGTGTGTAAAATGAAACAAAGATAAAAATACTTTGAACCTAAATTTCCTTTTTTTCTCTGCTTACTCTTATCAGCTAAAGAAAAATATCAGACTTTTAATTAATTAAAGTTATTTTTATTCAGAGTCTTCCTGAAGCCTGAATGGGTTTTTCGGGGAGTTTCTGTTAGACTGCTCCAAAGCAGTGTTTCGGTTCACAGCTTATTATACATCAGATGGTGGAGGGTCTGCATGTGCTCAGAATGTGCTCAGAAGTTACATTAGAGGGCTGGGAACAGTGCCTCATACCTGTAATCCTAGCACTTTGGGAAGCAAGAGGATTGGTTGAGGCTAGGAGTTCAACACCAGTTTGGGCAACATAGCAAGATCCTATCTCTAAAAAAGAAAAAGAAAAATTAACCAGGCATGGTGGCATGCATTTGTAGTTCCAGCTATTTGGGAGTCTGAAGTGAGAGGATCACTTGAGCACTCCAACCTGGTGACAGAGTGAGACCTAGTCTCTAAACAAGAAAAAACAAACATTGCATTACATAAAAGTCTCATCAAAGTTTGGGTGCAAGATTATATTGAATGGCATAATCATTGATTCTTAGGTACAAGAAAAAGTAAGGGCTAGGATGAACTTACCTTTTCTAAAAAGGCAGTAATTCCAGAAAGAGATGTAAAGTCTATCAGTTTATAGTCTTCAAAGCATAATTCTGAAAGGTTGCGATTAGTCACTGAGTCAGGAGCTCAAGGAGTCATTCTGACAGGCAGAACATGTAAACATGGATTCTTCATGGCAAGGACCAACTATGTGACTGGACAGAGGCAGATGTTTGCTACTTTGTCTCATACTCTGGAAGGAAAATAATTACCAATCACCCATTACCTTCTGCTAATTGAAACTTCAAAATACTCAGATTAAAAAATAAACTATTATATATAAAAAAGTTAACTTAGAACGAACTGTAGATACAAGCGAATAGTAAAAAACCAATAGCTTTCCTTTATAGTAGCATTCCAGTTAAAAATGAAAATTTAAAAAAATGTATAGTAACAAGTTTATAAATTACACAAGAATAAATTAAGCAAAAATAGAGAAATACTTATGTAAAAAAAATTCAATTTTACTGAAGGACAGAAAACAAGAGCTGAACACAGAGACACCATGTTTCTGGATGGAAAGATTTAATACAACAAAGCTGCTAGTGATTCTAAAAATAATGTATTAATTTTATGTAATCCAAACAGAATGCCAGTGGAGCATTGGGGTGGGGGTGGGAGGATCTTGAAAGCTTTCTATTTTCCTCTGAAGGGGAAAAAAATGTGATAATTACCAACAATGTTTTGAAAAAGAATACTAGCGAGGGAGGCCTCATAGATACAAAAATATATTATAAAGCAATACTAATTAGCAGTTTTGGTAGAGGAATATAATATGTCAAATATTCAGAGGAATAAGGAACCCAGAAATAGACCCATGTACATATGGGAGTAAAGTGTATGATAAATGGGACATTTCAGATCTATGAGGGAAGGATGGTCCCTTGATTAAAAATGGCATTGGGACAACTGGTTTTTAATTTTTAAAATGTAAAGTTATGACTATATTTCACAGCAGATGCAAAAATATTTTCAGACAAATTAAAGATCTAAATTTAAAAACAAAAAGCCAAACACTAGAAATGATTTGAAAAAATAGAAGCTATATATATATAGTTTTTTAGAATAGGGTAGAAAGTGAGAATATCTCAAGGAAATTTCTAACAGATCTGACTATATAACTTTTATTTTATTTTGTTTTATTTTATTTCATTTCATTTCATTTTAGTCAGGGTCTCACTCTGTAACCCAGACTGGAGTGCAGTGGCACGCTCACAGCTCACAGTAGCCTCAACCTCCTGGGCTCAGGTGATCCTTCTGCCTCAGCCTTTTGAGTAGCTGGGACTACAGATGTGTGCCACAATGCCTGGCTAATGTTTTGATTTTTCATAGAGATGAGGTCTCGCTATGTTGCACAGGTTAGTCTTGAATCCCTGGGCTCAAGCAATCCTTTCACTCTGACCTCCCCAAAGTACAGAGATTACAGATGTGAGCCACCGTGCCTGGCCTGATAACATTTTATTTTATTTGTGTTTTTCCTAGTTCGACTTTGTATAGGGAAGGTTGAGTTAATCATGTGCCTTAGTTTTAGTACATTATTATCATTGGCTTTGTGAGGCTCTTCCTTTGTGTGTATACATATACACACAATATACATATTCTCATTTATCCCTTTTAAAATTTTTTAACCATTTCTTTTAGAGACAGTCTTACTGTGTTGCCCAGACTGACCTCAAATTCTTGGCTCCAATGGCTCCTTCCACTTCAATTTGCCGAATAGCTTGGGTGCTTGTCGCTATGCCCAGCTTCATTTATCTCTCTTTTTCTTCTCATCCCCGTCCATATGAAAGTAACCTTTTTTTTTTTGATTTGGAGTCTCACTCTGTCGCCCAGGCTGGAGTGCAGTGGCACACTCCCGGCCACCGCAGCCTCGACCTGCTGGGCTCCAGCAATCCTTCCGCCTCAGTCTTCCAAGTAGCTGGAACTACAGGTGTGCACTACCACACCCAGCTAATTTTATTTTTGATTTATTGTAGAGATGAGGTCTCGTCAAGTTGCCCAGGCGAGTCTCAAACCCTCGGGCTCAGGCAATTTACTCACCTAGGCCTCCAAAAGTACGGGATTACGGGCTGAGCCACTGAGCCCGGCCTGAAAGCAACCAATCTAATATTTTAACTGCATATTCTTTTGTTGGTATAGCTCTAAAATGAATAATGTTTGGAATACATGTCTATGGTTTATGCAAATTGCATCATGTTTACATCTTGTTCTGTTTTCTATTCTGTTATTTTTTTTCTCTTTTAGTGCATATTTTAAAGATCCTTATTGCTATCTTTACAAATAGCCTGTTACTTCTACTGGCTGCATAGTACTCCAAGTGTGCATTCATAATATTTTACTTACCCTCCCCTGCCACGCCACGTAGATTACTTCTTTTTTTCCTTCATTTTAACTATGTGGGATACAATTCAAGGTTAGGTATACAAATGTTCATTATGCAGGTACCCTTGTTGATGAGGTGTACCCCTTCCTCCTCTGGCAATTTCCCTCAACTGCCAATCCCACCTCCCCTCCCCTGGCAGTTTCCCGCTATTGCCATTCCCTTTCTTATAGTATTATGATAATTGTTCAAGGTCTGCTTGTAAGTGAGAACATATGGTATTCTGTTCTTTGTTTCTGTGATAGATCACTGAGTATGATCAACTCTAAATCCATCCAAGTTGCTGCTACGTCCTTATGTTTGTCCTTCTTTATGGCTGCATAATATCCCATTGTGTATATGTATCACATTTTTAATTTTTGAGTTGGAGTCTCACTCTGTCATCCAGACTGAATGGAGTGCAGTGGCACACTCCCGGCCACCGCAGCCTCAACCTGCTGTGCTCCGGCAATCCTTCTGCCTCAGCCTTCCAAGTAACTGGAACTACAGGCGCGCGCTACCACACCCAGCTAATTTTTTGATTTATTGTAGAGATGAGGTCTTGCCAAATTTCCCAGTTAGGTCTCGAACCCGTGGGCTCAGGCAATCCACTCACCTCAGCCCCCCAAAGTGCGGGATTGCAGGCTGAGCCACCGAGCCGGGCTTGTATCACATTTTTTTGCCCAGTTCAACTTTGATGGGCAGCATGGTTGGTTCCATGTTTTTGCTACTGTGAATAGAACTGCAACAAACATACTTGTGCAGGTGTCTTTTTGATAGAATGGCTTGAGTTCCTCCGGGTATATTCCCAATAGGGGGATTACTGGGTCATATGGAAGGTCAATTTCTAGTTCTTTCAGAAATCACCACACTGGCTTCCAAAGAGGTTGCACTAGTTTGCATTCCTACCAGTAGTGTAGAAGTATTCCTTTTTCTCCACATCCTCACTAGCATCTGTTGTTGTTTGTTTTATTAATGATGGCCATTCTTGCTGGGATTAGGTGGTATCTCAATGTAGTTTTGATTTGCATTTTTCTTATGATGAGTGAGGTTGAGCATTTTTTCATGTGTCTTTTGGATGCCCGTATATCTTCTTTTGAGAAGTATCTATTCATGTCTTTTGCTCACATTTAAATAGGGTTTATTATTTTTTTTCTTTTGGCATGCTTGAGTTCCTTATAGATCCTAGATGTTAGACCTTTGTCAATATACAGTTGGCAAATATTTTTTCCCAGTCTGTGGGCTGACTCCCTGGACTCTTGATGGTTTCTTTGACTTTGCAGAAGCTTGTCAGTTTGATGAGGTCCCACTAAACTATCTTATCTCTTATGGCATGGGCACTTGGGCTTTTAATTAGGAATTGGTTGCCAGTTTCAATTTCCATAGGGATGTCTCCTGCACTTTCTAAGGTTCTTATAGTTTGAGGTTTTATGTTTAGGTCTTTGATCCATTTGGAGTTGATTTTTGTGTATGGTGATAGGCAGGGGTGCTGTTTCAATCTTCTGCATGTGATCAGCCAGCTTTCCCAGCACCATTTACTGAATAGGTTTTCCTCTCCCCAGTGGTTGTTGTTGGAGGCTTTGTCAAAGATGAATTGGCTGAGAAATTGAGGCTTTGCTTCTGGAATTTATAACCTGTTCCATTGGTCTGCATGCCTGTTCTTGTACCAATACCAGGTTGTTTTGATTACTATAGCCTTATAGTAAAGTTTGAAGTCTGGAAGTGTAATACCTCCTGCTTTGTTTCTCTTGCTAAGGATTGTTTTGGCTATTCGTGTCGTTTATGTTTCCATATGAATTTCTGTATTGTCATTTCCAGGTCTGAGAAGAATAATGTTGGTAACTTAATGGGTATTGTGTTGAATCTATAGATTGCCTTTGGTAGGATGGATATCTTAACAATGTTGATTCTTCCTATCCATGAGCATGGGATATTTTTCCATTTGTTTGTGTCTTCTTGGATTTCTTTGAGCAGTGTTTTGTAGTTCTCATTGTAAAGGTCTTTCACTTCTCTGGTAAGGAAGATGCTGAGGCATTTCATTTTTTAGTGTGACTATTGAGAATGGAATTGTGTTTTTAATTTTGGTCTCAGCCTGCTTGTTGTTGGTGTATAAGAATGCAATTGTCTTTGGCATGTTTATTTTGTACCCTCTGACTTTGCCAAAGTTCTTTACAAGTGCAAGCAGGTTTTTGACAGATTCTCTTGGGTTTTCGTGGTATAGGATCATAACATCAGCAAAAAGGGATAACTTAACTTCTTCTTTTCATATTTGGATACCCCTAATTTCCTTCTCTTGTCTAATTGCTCAAACTAGGACTTCCAACACAAGGTTGAACAAGAGGTGTGAGAGTGGACACGCTTGTCTTGTTCCAGTTTTCAGGGGAAATTTTTCCAGTTTCTGTCCATTTAGCAATATGCTAGATGTGGGGTTTATCGTAGATGGCACTTGCACTATATTGAAGTTTGTTCCTTCTATACCTAGGTGGTTGAGTGTTTTAATCAACAAGGCATTCTGGATTTTATCAAAAACTTTTTCTGCATCTAACAATATAATCGTGTGGTTCTTGTTTTACATCTGTTGATGTATTTAATTACATTTATGGTCTTGCAGATGTTGAACCATCCCTGCATCCCTGGGATGAAGCCTACTTGATCATGGTGGATGATCTTTGAGTTGTGTTTTTGGATCCAATTTACTAGAATCTTGTTGAGGATTTTTGCATCTATGTTCTTAAGGGATATTTGCCTGTAGTTCTTTTTTTTTTTTGTTTGATCTTTACCCAGTTTGGATATTAGTGTGATGTTTGCTTCATAAAATGATTTGGGGAGAATTCCATCTTCCTCAATTGCCTTGAATACTTTCAATAGGTATTAGCTCCTCCTTGTATGTTTTGTAGAATTCTGCTAGAAAGCCGTCTGGTCCATGACTTTTCTTTTTCTTTCTTTCTTTCTTTTTTTTTTAAGTAGTTTTCTTATGACAAAGTCAATTTCCTGGGTAGTTATTAGTCTATTTAGTGTCTGAATGTCTTCTTGTGTCAACCTGGGGAGGTTGTGTGATGTCAGCAAGTCCTCCATTTCATTGAGGTTATCAAGATTGTTTCCATATAGGTGTACATAGTTATCCCTGATAATCTTTTGTATTTCTTTGAGGTCAGTTGTGATTTGATCTTTTGCATTTCTAATTGTGTTTATTTGAACTTTTTTTCTCTTTTTCTTGGTTGTGCTGGTTAGGGGGTCCATCAATCCTGTTAATTCTTTCAAAGAACCAGCTTTTTGTTTTGTTGATGTTTTCTATGATATTTTTGTCTTCTATGTCCCGTATTTGGGCTCTTATTTTGGTGATTTGGATTCTTCTGCTAAAGCTGGAGCTTTGGTGGTCTTCTTTTTTTAGTTCCTTTAGGTGATTTGCTAGGCTCTCAACGTGTGATCTTTCCATTTTCTTGATGTGTGCTCATATAAATAGAAATTTCCCTCTTAGAACTGTTTTCATGGCATCCCAGAGGTTTTGGTAAGCTGTTTCTTCATTTTCATTTGTCTCCAAGAACATTTTAACTTCTACTCTCATTTCAGTGTCGACCCAGTAGTTGTTCAGCATCATACTGTTTAGTGTCCATGTCTTTGTGGGCTTTGGGGGAATTTTGTTGGTGTTGATATTTATTTTTATTCCACTGTGGTTTGAGAATAGGCATGGCAAGATTTCAACTTTATGGCATTTGTTTGTGCTTGATTTATGGCTAAGGATGTGATCAATTTTGGTGATGAGTAGAATATATATTCTGTGGTTGTTGGGTGGAATAATCTGTAGGTATCTATTAAGTCCATTTGGTTGAGTGTGAAGTTTAGGTTCCAAATCTCCTTGTTGATTTTTTTACCTCAATTATCTATCTAGGGCTACTAGTGGGATATTCAAGTCCCTGGCTATGATAGTGTTAGAGTCAATATTTTTTTTTTATTGTAGCTGCTTTATAAATGCTGGTGCTCCTCTGTTGAATGCATATATGTTTAGGTGGATATTTCTTGTTGATGGATTGAACCTTTTATCATTATGTAGTGTCCTTTTGCATCTTTTAAAATTTTTGATAACTTAAAGCCAGGCTCGGTGGCTCAGCCTGCAATCCCATGCTTTGGGAGGCAAGGTGGGTGGATTGCCTGAGCCCGTGGGTTTGAGACACACCTGGGCAATTGGTGAGACCTCATCTCTACAATAAATTAAAAAATTAGCTGGGTGTGGTAGCGCATGCCTGTAGTTCCAGCTACTTGGAAGGCTGAGGCAGAAGGATCGCCAGAGTCCAGCAGGTTGAGGCTGTGGTGGCTGGGAGTGGCCACTGCACTCCAGTCTGGGTGACAGAGTGAGACTTCAACTCGGAAAAAAAAAA
>NW_007247781.1:38673-43038 GCF_000164805.1 Carlito syrichta | reverse complement strand
GCCACTGCAGCCTTGACCTGCTGGGCTCCGGTGATCCTTCCACCTCAGCCTTCTGAGTAGTTGGAACTACAGGCACACGCTAATTTTTGATTTATTGTAGAGATGAGATCTCGCCAAGTTGCCCAGGCAGGTCTCAAACCCATGGGCTCAGGCAATCCACTCACCCCGGCCTCCCAAAGGCACAGGATTACAGGCTGAGCCACCGAGCCCGGCAAGGTTCTTATAAAGTTTTTTTGTTTGTTGTTTTCTTGCTCTCTTTTAACTTTGGGTGTCAATGTATGTGTGTGTTTTCAAGTTTGTTGTTGCAATGTATTCTCTATTGATTCTGTGCTCTGCTGTTATCTTGGGAAGTGTGTAGTCATTTCTTTTTTTTCCTTTTCTCCTGTACTTAATACATTTTTAAGTGTCTTTTGTAGAGTTGATCTGGAAGCTGCATAATCTCTAAGGGATTAGATGTCTGGGAAGGATTTTAATTCTCCATCACTGATGAAGCTGAGTTTGGCTGGGTAGAAAATTCTTGGCTGAAATTGTTTACCTTTGAGGACTTTGAATATTGGATTCCAGTCCTTTCTTGCTTGCAGTGTTTCTGATGATAGGTCTGCTGCTATTCTGATTGGTTTTCCCTGGTAGGTAATCTAATCTTTCTCTCTTGCTGCCTCTAGGATTTTTTCTTTCATGCCTACTTTGTGTAGGTGAATTGCTGTATGTCTAGGGGTTGGTCTTCTTATTTGGTGTCTTGTGGGGGTTCTCTGTATCACTTTTGTTTGGCTGGTCATATCTATGGTGAGATGGGGAAAGTTTTCTTGGATTACCTCTTGGAATACTTACTCCAAGGTGTTCTCCATTTCCCTTTCTTCTTCTGGGATATCAATCAGGCCTAGGTTGAGCCTCTTCATATAATTGCATATCTCTTATAGACTTTGTTCTTTCTTTCTATGTTTTTTACAGATAAGGTTAATTCCATGTTCTGGTCTTTAAATTCTGAGATTCTTCTCTTGATTAATTCTGCTTTCCATGATTGTCATCTTGTTATTTGTTTCCTGGATGAAATTTTTTATTGCTAAAATCTGTTACAAGTTCTTTAGGTGTTGCATCTGCTCTTTCTTGAGTCTTATTAACTCTTTCCATTCATTCCCTAATCTCTGTCATGTTCTGAGGCTAGTCATTGGTGACTTTCATTGTTTGGGCTCTGAGGTTTGATTTTTCAGGAGTTTTCTCTTTGTTACACTTGAAATTACCTGTGGTCTTCTGCTGGTTTTTCCTCATCTGTAACAGTTCTCTTGCTTTTCTCTTTTGTTCCATTATTATGTGGCACTGGGAGAGGGCTTCACTTCTGATGTTTGCTCAGCCCTCTATTCTTTCCTGATCCATGCTCTGGATTTGTTTTATTTTGATATAAGAGTGTGGGTGGGAAGTTTTGCTATCTCTTGTAGTTCTGAAAGTTGAATAAGTAGAGGATGGGGAGCTAGGATTCAGAAACTACTTGTAAATCACCATGATCACTGATTGTAGTATGAGTTCCCTGAGACCCACTCCCCACCACCACTCTATATGATAGTGCAATGGGTACATATGTGTACTCCTGAGTGCAAGATACAATAACAGCAATGAGGAGAACACAGAAAAATAGAATTAAATAGATAGACAAAATAAGTAAATAAATAAAAAGGCAAAGAACAATGAAAGTAGAAACCAAAGCAAAAAACAATTGAACACACACACAGAAACACACACCAAAACAAACAAAACAGACAACAACAAAGCAAACTGCAACAACAAAAAATAACCAGGGAAACTAAACACACACTCGCGCACACACACACACACACACACACACACACACACACACACACCCCTAGCACAAAATGAATGGATAAGAAAAAGAGAAAGACTGAAAAAAAAAGGAATTCAGATTGAACCCTCACACATATATTCACACTCACCTTAAACTATATAAAAAAAAACAACACAAAAACAAACCAACAAAAAAGACAAAAAACAAAATAAATGGAAAGGTGACCATTCAAACATTCACATACACATATAAACAGAAAACAAAAAAACAAAAGAATGAAAAAGAAAAAAAGGGAAGGATGCAGATCAAACCCTCACATACACATTCATGCACAAAGAAAAAATATTTTAAAAATCAAAAAACTAACAAGCAAAAAAAATTTTTTTAATAAAAAAAGAAAGAAAACCCCTGCCCTCTTGTGGCAGGTTCTGTAATTGCTACTCTCATCTGCTTCTCTGCTATCTCTTGCAGAGCTTCCATCTCTTTCACTCTCTCCTCAGTGTCATCAGGACCAGGGAAGGAGGAGGGTCAGTAGGGGTAGGTGGGGCTGCAGTCCTCCCCTCCCACTCTTGTATTGTCATGGGGATCCTCTTTGGTGAGGAGGTGCAGGATTTTCTCTTCCTCAGGTATGTACTCTCGGGGAGTACTCCAGCCAGGCCTATCCTGGAATGGAGTTTTATTGAAGCTGACATCCAGGTTCCACCTGGGTTTGTCCCTCTCAGTCATTCTCCAGCAGTGTGATTCTGACATCCAGAGGATTGCTGGGCAGGAGGGGGGTTGGGTCAGACCCAGACTCACCACTGACCTCTTTGGTGGCCTTCCTCATACTTTTCTGGCCACCCCTTTTGTCCCATGACTGAATCAGTGTAGGAAGTGGGGCGCCTGAGATTCAGTATTTGTCCTGTCCCTCTGAAGTTTGTGCTTTCAGGATACTCCCTCTGGGTCATGATCAAACCCTGAGTAGTTGATCTGCTGGTTGCAGAGAGCAGGTCTGTTGCTCTGTGGTGAGCAAGTCAGAGTATTTTCCTACTCCATTTTCCAGATGGTGGCAGCCCTTGTTGCCAGTGTCCATCCAGGTACTGAAGTGCTGAGACAAAGCCTGGAGCCTGCAGTCTCTCCCACTGCAGTGGTGAGGCAGATCCAGGAGCTGTAGTCTCTCCCCACTACTTCTGTGCAGGAAAACTTTTGTCAGTTAAAAAAAATGATGCTCAGCTTCTGTGACCCGGGAAGCATGGGAGTTAAGCAGAGCAGTTGCAGCACCTGTTGCTTCACCAGGAGAGCCCTGACCACTTGCTCAGGGTCAGTCTCTCCCACCATCTTCTTCCCAGGAAGGATTTTGTTGGTTTTAAAAAATGGCACTTGGCTTTTGTGTCCCAGGAATCACTAGGGTCCCAAGCTGAGCAGTTGCAACGCCAGTTGCTGCACCAGGAGATCCCTGGCTGCTTGTTCCTGAACCCTCACTCAGTCAGTCACTCACACGCCCACTCACTCACTGACACATACACAAAATTTTTGATACATTCACCTATTCACACTGGGACTTGTGTAGTCTGACTGGCTCAGCTGCCATCTTCCCCACATCCCGTCTAGATTGCTTCTAACATGCAGCCACAACATTGTGCATGTAGCCTTTTGGACATGTTGGGAATTTCTTTGGCAGAAACACCAAGGTGTGGAATAGTTGCAACACAGTTATGCACAGATTTAATATGGCTAAGTACCAGACTGCTCCCCAGAAGGAGTGGGCGTGTACTAGTATACATTTCCATGAACGCTTTATTAAGGCCAATCTCCTTGATTTTTAAAAATGTAACAAGAACAAAATGACATCATTCCTTTGTTTTCTAATTTATATTTCTATCTGTGTACATTAAAAATTTACTGGTAAAATGAGCTGACATTATTATTAATTTTTGGAGATATTTTTAGACAAGTAAGCAAAATCTAGAAACTTTTGTATAAGCATGTTAATCTTTTATGGTTGGCTTTTATAGTTTTGTCTCCTTTTATTTTGAATTCTCACAAAAATTACATTAGATGTAATGACCCATTTGATTGGGTTTGTGTCTACCATCTTGCTATAAAAGTTCTATTTGCCTCATCAGCTCTTTGTGCTTTTTTTCTTCTTTTTCTGTCTTCTTTTATATTAACTGAATATTTTTTATAATCTCATTTATTTCCACTGTTAGCTATAGTTCCTTTTTTGATTAAAAAAAAAGAAGATTGCTCTAGTGTTTCCCTTATTCATGTTTGTTTAGCTTAAAGCAGGCCATCATCAAATAGCTTCACAATTAATGTAAAAATCCTATTACAATATACATCCACTTTCCCATTGTATCATTAGTTAGCTAGTTGAGGGGTCAGTCTGGACATTCTGTCCTTGAGAAGACTGATGAGGGATATTAAAAATTTCATTGGTTAATGGCTTCTCCAGATAGCTTTGGAAGGTTACTCATGGAGTACACATATTTCTAGTGTAATGTTTGCCAGAATCCTATTTTTTTTTTTTTTTTGAGTTGGAGTCTCACTCTGTCACCCAGACTGGAGTGCAGTGGCCGCTCCCGGCCACT
>NW_007247781.1:25115-38653 GCF_000164805.1 Carlito syrichta | reverse complement strand
GCTGGAACTACAGGCGCGCGCTACCACACCTGGCTAATTTTTGATTTATTGTAGAGATGAGGTCTCGCCAAGTTGCCCAGGCAGGTCTTGAACCCGTGGGCTCAGGCAATTTACTCACCTCAGCCTCCCAAAGTGTGGGATTACAGGCTGAGCCACCGAGCCTGGCCTGGAATCCTATTTTTTAACTGTTATTTGGCTTATCAGAAATAAATTATGGGTCATACATTCTGGTTTTGAGAATTCTCACCAGAGTGGAGTCTTTGTCAGAAGACAATGCAATCCAGTGTTTTAGATCCCTTTGGATAAGCTTTGCTATCAGTCTTTGTTTTAAATACTTGGAAGGCTGAAAAACAAATTCAACAGTTGGAAATGGGTAGTGGTGCAGATGCCAGAAAGGATTAGTATGAAAAGGAAAAAGTAAGAAAAGAAAATACTAAAACTCACAAAAGCTAAGTTTAAATGTATCCTGATCTTTTATCCTGATCGTAAATCTTAATTTGAAGACCTTGGCAGGACTTTGTCTATACCTGATATAATTCTGAGTCACAGAATCTTAAATAATAGAATTCATAGGAGATTGTCTGCCTTGGCAGTGGTCTTTTTTGGGTGCCTTTTAGTGGTTTTCAAGGTCAGCTTTTCAGTCAGTTTGTATGTTAAAGTTGTAGAATCTTAAGCGTTTCTACTCTTCCTCCTCCATCTCTTTCTTCCTCTTCCTCCTCCCCACTTTCCTCTTACTTCTTCTCTTCTTGTGAAATATGCATAACATGACATTTATCATTTTAACAATTTTTAGGTGTAAATGTCAGTAGCATTAAGTCCATTCACATCACTGTGTAACCATATCACCATACATTTCTAGGACTTTCAACTTCCCAAACTGAAACTCTGTACTCATTAAACAATGACTCCCATTCTTCCCTACCATTAGTTTTTGCTAATCACCATACTACTTTCTGTTTCTATAAATTTGACTACCCCAGGAACCTCCTATAAGTGAAATCCTACAGTATTTCTTTTGTGACTGGCTTATTTCACTTAGTATAATGTTTTCAAGGTTTATCCATATTACAGTACTTCTAAACTGGGAATTTTGTAGATTTATATTATTGGTATTCCTTTTGGATGTGTAGCCGGCATCTGCTGGGTATATAAATTAGTATATAAATTATAAATTATACCCAACAAATCAGAATGTACCAAGACAGAATCTGTTAGTATAAATCTCAAGCCAAGTCTCAAGGAAAGCTTAGTAACAATTTTGTACATATGGAAACTTTGGGGGTAAAAATACCTTATCATTCAGGGGTAATGTTTCTGGTCAAAGAAGAGTAAGCTCCTTTAATGGCTGCTTAGTATTGACTTTAAAGTATCATTAGCTTGCCTTTTTCTTCTTAAACCTTTGGGGATGATATTGACAAAATGTTTCAGTTTAATGTGAGTACTTTGTACGTATTAAAAAAATTTTTTTTGACTGGCAAAGTGAGCTTTCATCATTATTGATTTTTGAAGATATTTTCAGACAGGAAAACAAAATCTGTAAGTTTTTGTATTAGCATGTTAGTCTTTTGGCAAGGAAATGTTACAATTCAACCAGAATTTCAAAAAATAAATAATTATTAAAACAAATATCAAAATATGAAACAATAAAATGAAACATTTGTAAATGTTCACATGGTTCTTTAAGTAGGGATTTTAGTTTTTTTTTTTAGGAGGCTATTTATTTATTTATTTATTTATAGAGATGGGATCTCATTATGTTGACCAGGCTAGACTCAAATTCCTGGCCTCAAGGGATTTTCCCACCTCAGCTCCCAATGTGCTGGATTACAGGTACGGGTTACCGTGCCCAGCCAGGATTTATAAAAATTCCAAGTAAGACTGGATTCTACCAGTGATTGAATACATTTTCAGAAACTAGATCAAATAGCTAACTTTCTGCTCACTGCAAAGGTTTTTGTCTCTTTAGGACATGGTGGTGCATACATAAAATTGGTACATTTTTACTGCTTCATCAGGACATTTTAAAGTGAGACTAGCATTTTTTTGCATGTGAGTGAGCAGTGGTGATGAGTATCATGACTCCTGCATGGCTGCCTTGACTTATGCTCAGGCTCCAGCAGTTTTATCACTGTTGCTTTTGCATCTTGAATGCAAATGTCCGCACAATGAAAATGCCAAATCGTATGCTATTATTCCTGTGAAATAGGCTGACCTTGCCAATTCTCTGAAAGGGACTTGGAAAACCCCCTGACTCCAGAGTTAATGGCCCACACTTTGAGAACACTGGATGAAGGACATTGGTTTTCAGATTTAAAATACCTGGAGTTTAATCTCATCTCTATCACTTACTAGCTATGAGAATTTGGGAGTGTTACTAGTCCAAGTTTCATTTGCTCATCAGTAAACTAGGTATAAGACCTCACAGAACTTTTGAGGGGACTAAGTGAGGTGATGCATGTAAGCGCTCAACGTGTATTTGCTGTTCTCACTTATTAAGTGCTAATGATTCTCCAGTGTGGCTTATCTAGGGTATATTTGGACATATAGATTCTCTACTTTTATCAACTAGTATGAAAAGAATTAGGCCAAGACTTGTTATGAAGTAGTCAGGCTTCCTGGTAGGGTCTTCTAGTTGTATCATTGGTCTTGCCTCAATCCCCCCTGAGGCTTGTGAAAATTCCTGGGGACTAACAGAGCAATGGTAACCAGGGACTGTATAATCCTCTGCTGTTGGTAAAGTGATGCAGATGAGTAGAGTCTGTCTGATTTATCTCAGGAAAGTGTGCACACAGCACCTACTTAGTACTTATGTGTGCTGGTAACTGCTTTAAGTGCTGTACAAATATCAACTCATTAAATGCCAATAGCAACCCTATAGGTAGGTACATGATGTTTGCTTAGTAACAGTCGGATTATGAATGTTCTTTATTGACCTCAAGCTTAATCATTGAGATTTTTCTCTGATAGTTGGCTTATCTCCAATAATTTTATTGGTTTTCATAAAGAAGGTTGAAAACTCTTATTTTCATAGCATGGCAAATTCATAAACAACTTTAAAGACATATCTACTATAAGTATTGATGTTAATTCTTAAAACTCTGGTAATACCATGTGCTTGAGTCAGAGTTATCTGAATAGAATGGTTTATTAATAGCATAGTACTTTGTTATATTTAGAAGCTATCCTGATTATTCTTTCTTTCTTTCTTTTTATTTTTCCTGTCCTAATTGTTCTTAATACCAAATAACATCAAATTAAGATCATCATGGTTGAGTATAAGAAAAATTAGAATGATACAAGTTTAGGGTTTTAAATTAGAGTTAGTACTCACGAACACAACCTTGACTTTCATGAATAGTGAAAAGAGGTTTAATATAATACCTAGAGATTGGAGGTTATTATAGTCTGCTAAGAAAAGAAAATGGGTCAGATGTGGTGGCTTACTCTTGTAATCCCAGGAATTTGGGAGGCCAAAGCTGGGGATCCCTTGAAGCCAGGAGTTCAAGATCAGCCTGAGTAACATAGAGGGGCTTCATTTCCACAAAAAATATTTAAAACTTATCCAGTATAGAAGTTTGCACCAGTATTCCCAGCTAGCTGGGAGGCTGAGATGGGAGGGTCCTTTGAGTTTAGGAGTTCAAGACTACAGTGAGCTATGATTGTACACTGCACTCCAGCCTGGGTGACAGAGTGAGACCCAGTCTCAAACTGCAAAATAATAATTTATTTAAACAAGGAAAAGTCCTGTTTATGATCTGGCATCCAAGATAGGGATTTTGAGATCATCAACTACCGTAACCAAGTTTTTATCCTTCTGACAGAGAAAACTAAAAGGCAGAGAAGCAAGAACATCTAGTTATGTCTATGAGTACTTATAACTATCTTATCAAAATTTAAGATGGCAAAAATTTGCATATGTATTATCATTTAAAAGCAAGTTCATTCTTTAATTTAAACTAATTCATGCCATTCCATAATTTTTGTAAAAATAAGGAAGCAGGGTAAATTTAAATAAATTTTAGTGACCAATGTTTTGTATCTTTATCTTACTTAGACATTCTCCAGGTATACAGAGATAATTCAGTAATTAATTGAATTTATCAGCAGTTTAAGGTCTTAAAACTAAGGACTTGAAAATTAGTTGGCACATTAAATCTGTATGATTTATAGCATTGTAAGAAAACTTTTCATGAAGAATAATCTATTATAATTTAGCTTAACACATAATTTTAATATTTTATAATCTTATATGAATTAGCATATTTGACCAATAAAGTCAGTAAAGAAAATTCAGAAGACTCACATTAATTAACCTTTATATTAGAAAATAAACCCAAGACTTAAAAATAAAATATGGTAGCTAATTTTATACTGGCAAAGCTAGGGAAAAAAACAGATATTTCTCTTTTTCTCTGACTGTTTTACTATTAAAAATCTCTTACAAAACAAACAATAAAATTAAAAACAATATGAAAATTCATGCTTAGGAGACTCCAAGATGGTGATGGAGCTGGTCAGAGTATGCGAGTCTCTGTGTGAGTGTGTGCAAGGACAAATTTGTGTATGTGTACATGCACAAGTGGGTGTGCAAGTATCTGACTGAGTGGAAACCTGGAACCAGTGCCCTAGGCTCTCCTGGTGAAGTGGCCACTACCAAGGCAGCTCTATCCCCAGCACTTCCCATGCCCAGAAACAAGCACCATCTTTGGAAACTAACAAGATGCATCTCAGAGGAAGCTGTGGGGAATGGCTGTCACAGGCATCTGGCATCAGGCTCCACTGCTGCCATCTTCTTCAGTGCCAGGCCAATCACTGGCAACAAAGGCTGCAGTAAGAGTGCAATGAGGGGACCAGGTGCTTGAACCCAGTGGAGGAGATGCAAGCCTGCCACCATCACTGACATCTGGGAAACAAGACAGAGAAGTGCTCGGGCAGAGCTATGTCCTAGGCAGGTCCACATGCTAAGACTAAGGGATCAATCTTTCATCTCTCTGGGGTTGATCATCATGAGCCAGAGGGGCAGAACTGGTGCAGAGTCCTAGTCACCCCATCTCCCACACTGGTCCAGCTGCAGGGCAATGGGTGGAATCAGAGGAAGACAATTTTGCTGTAAAGGGTAAGGTTGAGTGATCAACTGATCCAACCCAACACCCCATTTCCCCACCAGCAGTTTGGGAAGCATCCAAACCACACGGAAGGAGGCCTGGCCAGAGGGTTGAACATGGGTGGAGCCAGGGTGACACGTGTGCTCTGAGTGGATCCTCCTGTGAGTGAGCCTGCCAAATGCATTGGCAGCGTAGTCCAGCAAAGGAACCTGAAATTTCAGAACCTGTGAAAAAGAGAAAGCTTTCCACTCATGAAAAAAATTTTTTTCATGTGTGAGCATATGTGTACATGAGGGTATGATTTTTCATGTTTTTTTCCCTCTTCTTTTCATGCAATAGTGTATGTGTGTGAGAGTGAATTCATCATTTTTCGAGTTTTGTTGTTGATCTGTTTGTTTTTGTTTTTGTCTTTTTGTTTGTTTGTTTTGTTTTTCTTCTTTCCTTTTTCCTTCTACTCTTCCTTGTTCTTTTCCTTTCTCTTACGATACTTTGGATACACATACACATACATTCCCATTGCATGGACATATTGGGTATCAGTGGGAAGTAAGTCCCAGGGGACACACAATCCAGTCAGTGAACACTGTGATCTACAGGTAGCTTCTGAATCTCAGCTCCTCCAAATTATACATTATTTAACCCTCAAAACTGCAAAGAGAAAGCACAGCTCCCCACCCCATCCCTGTTTCAAAATTGCACAAATCCAGAGGTTGTACTTAGGGAAGGATGGGGGTTGAGAAAATAATGGAAGTGAAAGGTAGTCTCTCTCTTACTGAGTAATAGAATTAAGAAATGAAGAAAAATTCACACAAGAATACAGGTAACCCACAGAGCCCTAAAAAGATACTGCCCAAAAATAGAGACCTCAGAGTTCAATGGAGAGCACCCAGAATGACTGGTCTCAGACCACAAATACAGAGATGAAAGAATGGATGAAAAGGATGAACAAGAACTAAGAAAGGCAAAAGAAAAAAAATGAAGGAAATGGCAACAGAGATGTTGGCCATAAAAAACACTGTCCATGAAATAAATAACAAACTGGCAAGCATGGAAAGTAGAATTAACCAAGCAGAAGAAAGAATCTCAGAGCTTGAAGACCACAATATGGACTTGACCCAATCTGTTAAAAACATAGAAAGGAAGCTTAAGATGACAGAACAAAGCCTCTAGGAAATACGTGATTATAACAAGAGGCTGGACTTACATCTGATTGGTATACCTGAAGTAGAAAGGGAAACAGAACACCTTGGAGAAAACATTCCTTTTGGTTAGTCAAGAAAACTTCCCTCATCTCTACAATGATGAAACCTTGCAAACACAAGAGATACAGAGAACCCCTGCAAGACATCAAATGAGAAGACCAACTCCTAGGCACATAGTAATTCACTTACACAAAGTAGGTATAAATGAATAAATCCTAAAGACAGCAAGAGAGAAAGGTCAGATGACCTACTGGGGAAGACCAATTAGAATAGCACCAGACTTATCCACAGAAACACTACAGGGTAGAAGGGACTACAGTCCAATCTTCAAAGTTCTCAAAGATAAACAATTCCAACCAGGAATTTCCTACTCACCTAAGCTAAACTTCATTAGCAATAGAGAATTAAAATAATTCCCAGGCACCCAATCCTTAAGAGATTATGCTACTTCCTTAAGAGATCAGCTCTATAGGAGACACTTAAGAAGGTATTAAGCACAGAAAAAAGAAAAAAAAAAAGAATGACCATGCACTTCGCAAGAGTACAGGAAAACATATAACCAACAGAGCATACAACATGTCTACATAATTGAAAACACACACACATCAATGCAAAAGTTAAAAGAAAATTTAAAAAACCTTATGGGATAAATTCTCACATTTCATTAATTAACCTGAACATGAATGGGCTAAATGCACCAATGAAAAGACAGAGAATGGCAGACTGGATAAAAAAGCATGACTCAACAATATGCTACCTCCAGGAAACAGTCTCACTACAAAGGACACCCACAGATTCAAAGTTAAGTGATGGAAAACAAACTTTCAGACAAATGGAAAACAACAACAAAAAAATAGGAGTTGCAATTCTAATAGCAGACAAAACAGCATTCAAACTATCAAAAACCAAAAAGAATACAGAGGGACACTACATAATAACAAAGTATTCAATACACCAGCAAGATATAGCCATCCTAAACATATATGCACCCAACACAGGAGCACCAGGATTTATAAAGCAACTACTTAGTAAACTAAAAGAGGACATTGACTCTAACATTATCATAACTGGAGACTTAACTACCTTACTAACAACTTTAGACAGATCATTGAGGCAAAACACCAATAAGGAGATTTGGACTCTCAACTTGACTCTTGACCAAATGAATTTAATAGATATCTACAGAACACTCTATGCTACAACCATGGGATATACATTCTGCTCATCACTACATGGATCATACTTCAAGATCAACCACATTATTGGCCATAAATCAAACATAAACAAATTCCATAAGGCTGAAATAATAACATGCATCTTCTGAGACCACAGTGGAATAAAAATAAATATTGAAAGCGACAAGATCCCTCCAAAACAAACAAAGACATGGACATTAAACAACACACTGTTGAATGACTCCTGAGTCAACACATCAATCAAGACAGAAACTAAAAGATTCCTAAAAGCAAAGACATCTTACCAGAATGGTAATGCCATGGAATTACCATGGGATGCCATGGAAGCAGTACTAAGAGGGAAATTTCTGGCCTTCATACATATACATCAAGAAAACAGAAAGATCACAAATAAACAACCTAACATTACATCTAAGGGAGCTGGAAAGTCAAGACTACCAAAACCCTAACTTCAACAGAAGAATTTAGATCATCAAGATAAAGACTCAACTATGGACATAGAAGATTAAGAATATCATAGAAAAAAATCAACAAAACAAAAAGCTGGCTCTTTGAAATAATAAATAAGATCAACAGACCCCTGGCAGATTGATCAAGAAAAAACCCTAATATACACAATTAGAAATGCAAAAGATGAAGTCACAACTGATCCTAAAGAAACTCAAAAGATTATCAGAGAGTACCCTACACACCTTTATGAAAACAAACTCAAGAACCTAAACAAAATCAAAGACTTTCTGACATCACACAACCTCTGAAGGTTGAAACAAGAAATAGAAACCCTCAACAGATCAATAACAACCCACAAATTGACTCCATCATAAAACTTTCCACAAAACAAAGCTCTGGGTCTGACAGCTTCCCAATTGAATTCTGCAAAACATACAGGACTGATACCAGTCCTATCAAAAATATTCCAGGTAATTGAGAAAGATGGAATTCTCCCCAAATCATTTTATGAAGCTAACAGCATACTAATACCCAAACCTGGTAAAGATCCAGCAAGGAAAGAGAAGTACAGACCTATCTCCTTGATGAACCTAGATGCAAAAATTCTCGACAAGATACTAGCAAATATGATGCAACAACACATTTCAGGAATCATCCACCATGACCAAACTGGCTGCATTCCTGGGATGCAGGGCTAGCTCAACATTCACAAGACCACAAATGTAATTCAGTACATCAACTGATGTAAAAACAAGGACTACATGCTCATATCATTGGATGCAGATAAAGCTTTTCCCAAAATCTACCATCCTTTCTTGATAAAAACCCTTGAACATGTAGGCATAAAAGGGACATTCCTCAAAACTGCAAAAACCACAGCCAATATACTGCTTAATGGACAAAGGTTGGAAGCATTTCCCCTGAAAACTGAAACAAGACAAGGGTGCCCACTTTCACCCCTCCTGTTCAACATAGTATTGGAAGTCCTCACTAGAGTAATCAGGCAAGAGAAGGAAATCAGAGGTATCCAAATAGGAAAAGAAGTTAAGCTATCCCTCTTTGCAGACGATATGATCCTATACATTGAAAACCTAAGGGAATATGCCAAAAAACCTCCTAGCACTGAAATATGACTTTGGCAAAGACTTAGGGTACAAAATCAATGGCAAAAGACAGTAACATTTTTATATACCCACAACAAAATGGCAGAGAACCAAATAAAAAGCACAATCCCATTCATAATAGCCATAAAAAAAAGAAATACCTTCACATCTTCCTAACTAGAGAAGTCAAAGACCTTTACAATGAAAACTACAAAACACTGCTCAAATAAATCAAAAAAAGACACAAACAAATGGAAAAATATTCCATGATTATGGGTTGGAAGAATCAATGCTGTTAAGATGACTTTTCTACCCAAGGAAATCTACAGATTCAATGCAACATCCATTAAATTACCAACATTATTCTTCTCAGATCTGGAAATTACAATACAGAAATTTATATGGAAATAAAAAGACTACAAATAGCCAAAACAATCCTTAGCAAAATAAGCAAAATTTCAGACTTCAAACTATATTATAAGGATATAATAATCAAAACAGCCTGGTACTGGTATAGAACAGGCACATAGACCAATGGAACAAGATAGAGATTCTGAAAGCAAAATCTTGATTTCTCAACTAACTCATCTTCAACAAAGCCTCCACCAACAACCACCAGGAAGAAGAGACCCTATTCAGTACATAGTGTTGGGAAAACTGGCTGGCCCCATGCAAAAGAATGAAACAGGACCCCTACTTATCACCATCCACAAAAATCAACTCTAAATAGAACAAAGGCCTAAACATAAAGCCTCAAATTATAAGAATCTTAAAGAATGCAGGAGATACCCTTATGCACATAGGAATAGGCAACCAATTCCTGATCAAAACCCCAGAAGCATATGCCATAAGAGTTAAGATAGACAAGTGGGACCTCTTCAAACTGAAAAACTTTTGCAAAACAAAAGAAACCATAAAGAGAGTGGGGAGATAGCCCTATTAAAAAGTGGGCAAAAGACACGCATAGACACTTTTCAAAAGAAGACATATGAACAGCCAACAGATTCACAAAAAAATTCTCAGCCTCACTCATCATCAGAGAAAAGCAAATCAAAACCACATTGAGATACCACCTAATACCAGTAAGGATGGCCACCATCAGTAAATAAAAAAACAAGAGATGCTGTTGTGGGAGCAGAGAAAAGGGAATGCTTTCTACACTGTTGGTGGGAGTGCAACCTCATTCAACTTCTATGGAAAACAGGGTGGTGATTTTTAAAAGAACTAGAGATTGACCTTTCTTGTGACCCAGTAATCATGTTCCTGGGAATATACCTGAAGGAACACAAATCATTCTACAAAAGACATCTGCACATGCATGTTCATTGTCACACTGTTCACAATAGCAAAAACATGGAAACAACCCTGCTGCCCATTGAAAGCGGACTGGATAAAGAAACATATACACAATGGAATAATATGCAGCCATAAAGAAGAACAAAATTATGGACTTTTCAGAAACTTGGATGGATTTAGTGTCCCAGGGGAAAGAGGGAGATGGGGGATACCCTCTAAGGGTACCGTGTCTTCATACCTCCTACTACATGACTACTGTGTTTAAGTTCCCTATCTATCTTCTCCACCTCCAAGTGCCTTTTTACTCCATTTCAATTTTATTTTATTTTATTTTATTAAGCTGTGGGATACATGAGAGGATTTGCTCCATAAGTACATTGCACACCTATGAGATTTGGGCTTTTACCCGCCCTCTCAGCCCCCGGTAATGGACTTGGTACCCAGTGTGTGGTTGTGTGCCCTTTATCCCTCCCTCCCTCCATCTTTAAAAAAGTTTAATGTCTAGGCAAGGTGGCTCACGCCTGTAATCCCAGCACATTGGGAGGTCAAGGTTGAAGGACCACTTGAGACCAGGAATTTGAGACCAGCCTGGTCAACAAACCGAGATCCCCATCACTACAAAAAAGTAAAATTAGCTGGGTATGTTGGCACTCCTACAGTCCTGGTTATTCAAGAAATTTAGGCAGGAGGATCAGTGTCCAGTGTTTGCTGTTCCCACCTTTGTGCCCATATAAGATAGATATTTCTAAACCAAAATTATGAAACCAGTTTAATTTATTCAAGGAATCTTCTGGATTAGGATTAGTATATAAAACTTTCTGATATAACTATATATTAGTTATTATAAGTTTTATGTTGTTAAAAGGCAATTTTTGCCATTATCATGCTTTCTAGTAACTGGGGTCATTAATTAAATTCATAGTTAAATTTTTTTTTTCCAGAAACAAGATCTTGCTCTGTCACCCAGGGTGGAGTATAGTGGTGTGTAGTTCAAGCTCACTGCAGCCTTGAACTCTAAACTCCTGATCCTCCTGCCTAAACCTTTTGAGTAGTTGGGACTATAAGTGTGCCACCACACCCAGCTAACTTTGCATATGATATATTAATACCATTTTTATTAGATAATTGGAATAAGAACTTGTTCCATTAACTTTTAAGAAATGTTATAATCTGGTTTCTTAATTTTCCTAGAGGTAGATAAGGCATATGTTTCCTTAAAAATATATTTATAAAATGAGGAATTTCCCAACTCTTATGCCAGTTAGAGTTGCAATGGTGAAAAAGCAATAAACTAACATGGAAGCAGAGGTGATAGGATCTATGAAGAATAGTCAACAGTTAAAGAAAAAAGTCATATAATTATGTATTATCAGGACCCTCAGGGGGAATCATCATTAAAATCCAAGTAATTTTATGATTTCCTTCTGAATATAATAGCATAATCTCTCCCTCTCTCTCTACCTCTCCTTCACCCCCATCCCTCCCTCCTGCCCCCACCTCTCTCAAGTTGAGGTCCCACTCTGTACCCAGGCTGGAGTGCAGTGGCATGATCACAGCTCACCACAGCTCAGCCTTACAGGCTCAGGCAATCCTTCTGCTTCAGTCTCCTGAGTAGCTGAGACTATAGATGCATCTCACCACACCTGGCAAAATTTTTTTTGTTGTTTGTTTATAGAGAGGCAGGCTCACTGTGTTGTCCAGGCTTGTCTCAAATTCCTGGGCTCAAATGATCCTTCCTTCTCAGCCTTCCAAAGTGCTGGGATGACAGGTGTGAGCCACCGAGTCTGTCTCTCCCTCTACTTTTCAGTTTCCATGTCCCTTATAAGAAGACAGTCTCTATTTTTAGTCTCCCACGTAGGGCATCACCAAAATAAAAGGGTCCATGTAACTGCAACGTGAATGGTAGTGCACCCTGTTGCTGGGCAGTTCTTGCCCTGCTGCTGCTTAGCTATGTTATAGCCTACAGCTGTACCCCGTCAGGTGACAGAAAGCTTCTTACCTCATCAGAACCAGGGAGGAGATGAGAAATCATCTCACTCAATATTCTTGACAGATCGAGAAATGAGTGAGAAATTCCCTTGATGCAGCTCCTTAAAGGCTTCCCATGCACTTGTGTTTCAGAAGGATCCAGGACGTCCTACCAAGGCTCAGGTCATCTGTAATTCGAACTTGGTCTGTGTGCATATGTGCAAGATCCCTTGAATCGACATGGAGCTGGGTTTTTTTTTTTTACATAACATGGCAAAAAAAACTGTCTTCAGGGACTTATTCCCAAAGGGCCCTAACATCAGATTGGAGTGCAGTCTCTAGTTCAAAGAGCAGAGAAAGTGAGGTGGAAATTATGTAGCACTAATGATCGGGAGTAGTTTTGATGGATGATACCTGCATGTAAGGGTGGTCCTTTCATGCCACACACTTTTGAAGACAGCTCTTGGAATTTTAGTTGTGGTCAGTGTATTTGGAGACTTGTTTTCTGATTCTGCTTCCTAAACGCTTAGTTAGCCAAGGTCATTTCTGTTGGCAGCCAACATCTATAGCTACATGGCTGAGGCCTGTAAAGGCCCATCTGGAAGATCGCCTCTGACATAGGATATCAGTTATACCTATAATATTGGTGTGTGATTAGTGACCAGTGTGCATACATGGCAATAAAACTTATAAGTAAATCTCAATACACCTGATGGAAAGTTGCACAGCAGAATTATTTTGTGTTTCTCTGTCTTTCTAAGCTGTATTTCTTCTTAAGATATTTTTTAACTTCTATTTCCTGGTAGACTGGTTAATCAGCTCTTGTTCCCGAAAGCAGTCTCCCCTAGAGCTAGGATTAGAAACTAAATTACCATAATAGTCTTATCACCCTGCCTCTAGCCAGGCAGAACGTTTTTTTCTAGTTTCGTTAAATACCGAAACTCTGTTTGCTCCAGCCCATGGCCATCGTCATGGCAACCATACATTTCCTTGTTCAAGAGTATGACAACTACCATAAGATTTATTAAAGAATTAACGATAAAGTATTAGCTTAATAAGATATAGCATAGTATTAAAGTTCAATCATCAGATTATATAAAAATTAAAGTTTAGATATATGAAACTCATATAAGTCATGGCAAGGTTTTGTAGTTCAAGAATAAGTTTTGAATTATTGTTATAGAATTACAGGGCACTATGTTGAATCATAATAGGTAA
>NW_007247781.1:0-24890 GCF_000164805.1 Carlito syrichta | reverse complement strand
AATAAAATTTGGACTCAGTCCTGATCAGACTGATCCCAGAAGAACTGCCTCCAAGTGGTCTCTTCTCGCCGTCTTGACTCTCCGGTGCGGGTCCAACCCTCCCTTGGTCGGAGCCGGTCTCCGACACATTTCAGGCAAAGCTTTGTTATGATCTTCCTTGCAGTTAGCTGGTGTCATCTATGAGATCTGACAATTAAGTTCATAAACTCATCTTCAAAAATGTGCTACATACCTCATTGCTGGATATTACTACTGTTACCTTTGAAGTACTCCCCTTGGGAAGCCATGCACCAATACCAGCACCTAGCCCACCTGTCAAGGCAATTTTGGAACTTTTTTCTGGAGTGACCATCAGAACTGTAGTTTCGAGGATGTCAGAGTTTGGATTAGAACAACAAACATTAAATTTCTCGTTAAATTTGGCAACAGTGGAGGTGAAATCAAGGACATGTTAGTTTAAGTTTATGGGACCAATGCCATGAAGAAAATGGCAGTATACAAATGTATTAAACATTTTTCTGAGGGGAGAGAAAACATCACTGATGAAAAGAGGTCAGGATGCCCAGTAACAAGCAGGACTGATGAAAACATTGCAAAAATTTGTCAAATTGTGCATCAAAATTGTCAGCTGACTGTGAGCAGCATAGCAGACCAAACAAACAGTAAAAATAGGAAAATCTTGACCGAAAATCTTGGCGAGAGAAAAGCATGTGCAAAAATGGTCCTGAAGGAGCTGTTGCATCATGATAATGCACCAGCTCACACAGCACTGTCTGTGAGGGAGCTTTCAGCCAGTAAACAAATAACTGTACTGGAATGCCTTCTCTACTCACCTAATCTGGCCCCAAATGACTTTTTTCTTTACCTGAAGATAAAGGAAATATTGAAAGGAAGACATTTTGATGACATTCAGGACATCAAGGATAATAGAATGACAACTTTGCTGGCCACTCTGGAAAAGGGTTCCAAACTTGCTTTGGCAGGGGCCCTAGGCTCGGCATAACTTCCCAAGGGGAGTACTTAGAAGGTGACCATAGTGATATTCAGCAGTGAGGTATGTAGCACGTTTTCTAGGATGGGTTTGTGACTTAATTGTCAGTCCTTGTATATGCTGCAATTGTTTCTCAGCTTTCCACAGTTGACCTTGGCATTTAAAATTCCTTTCAGAGGCTCCTTGCCCAGAAGGTAGGTGAAGTAGGCAAGAAGAGGTGGGTCATGGGGTTTCTATGATGGTCATTGGATTGTTCTTGCCATTGACCTCTTTGCCTTTCATAGAGAGATATTAGGAAGATAATGTTCACACATGTCACAACTATGGTGTTTGTTCCTTCTATAACCCGAGACCCCTCTCATACTGTTATGTCTACCTATTTACTCCTCCTGTTGTCACAACTTTTCCCTCCCCTCACTCCATAGTTTTATCCTGGAAGTAAATGACAGAATCAGTTTCATTCTTCTCTTTTTTTCCTCTTCCTTTTTGTGTAGTTCTTTGAAGTTGCCCCAGGCAGTGTTCTGTTTCACTCTTCAGTCTCAGTGCTTGTGCTACATGCCCTCTCTAGGTATGGTATTCACTTTGATTAAGCAAAAGTGGGTTCCAAGCAGAAGAAAAAACACAGCTACCAGCAGCCCTTCAGAAGCCTGTGTATAGGAAGGAATAGCACTGATGGAGCATGAGGTCATCAGTGTAATGCTAAAGTGCAGCTCTTTAACGAATTATCTGATGATTCCCAGAAATGTCTACCTCTTAAATTTTTGATAGACTCTAAGGTTGGAACATGTCTAAAATTGCTCTCATCTTTGCAGCAGCTCTTGTTGACTACAAGTGCTTTGGGTTGAAATTTTTCCTACCCATTTGTCAATTTAATCCCTTGTACTTTCTGGCTTTGAGGATTTTTAGTTCACTGATGGTAATTTTTCTTTATTCTCAAGGTGATATAGATTTGATCTTTGAAATTGACCTTCTGCATAATTATTTCAAGAAATTTGGAGCAGGAACCAGCTTAATCTAATCTCTCATATTGCTTCTATCTTAATAGCAGTCTGTTATTTATCAGAGCAATTTTCTTTTCTTTTCTTTCTCTCTTTTGTTTTTTGAGAAGGCAGGAGTTTATTAAGAAGACAGAAAAGCTCCCAAGCAGGAGGGGACCCAGAAGATGGTTGCCACCAGAGCAATTTTCTCTTGACTTATACTGAGAAAATAATTTGTAATTTCTTTTTCCTGCATAAACTCATTTTCATTGGGATTCTTTTGTCCATGTGCTTCAAACTCAAATACTAAAAGCATAAAACCTGTTATTAGTGTTACAATCTGAGAAAAGATAAAATGCATTAAAAAATAGATGAATTATTATGGATGGGCTGTGTACTTTAAGACTAAAAAATGAGCCTAAATGGGTTAGTTTTCAGTTACATGCAATGAGCTGAAATTATGGCACTATATCTTTCTTTTATTTTAAAGATATGGGGTACAATTTAGGTTTAAGTATACAAATGTTGATTATGCAGGTACCCTTGTTAATGAGGTGTGCCCCTCCCTCCCCTAGCAGTTTCCCTCAACTGCCAATTCCATCCTCCCCTTCCCCTGGCAGTTTCCCACTACTGCCAATCCCTTTCTGTAGTATTATGATAATTGTTTAATGTCTGCTTATGATTGAGAACATATGGTATTCTGTTTTTTGTGAAACCTCTCTGGAAGACAGTGTGGTGATTTCTGAAAGAGCTAGAAATTGACCTCCCATATGACCCGACACTGTATCTTAACCAACTAAAAATATCTCTGGACACTACCAAATGTCATCTGGTGGAAGGTGGGGCACAATTGCCTCTTTTCAGAACCATTGTGGAAAATAAACAAAGCCACTCACTCAAAACAGCTTTTACAATATTAGATGAAAAAATCTATAGCACATGACTATAGAGTCCATTATATCCAACCCAATACTTTAAAATAGAATGTATCTTGATATGGCTTCATGAAACATTAAAAACATTGATTAATAAGATTATTTGAGTTCAGCAAAATTAAAAGTAACATTAGAAATTAAAATAAAACAAAAATCTTATAAACAATTATTAATCAAAGAAAAAATCAAAATAAACTTCTGAATCCCTTCCAAAATTGAAAACATAATTTTTTTTTTTTTTGAGTTGGAGTTTCACTCTGTCAACCAGACTGGAATGCAGTGGCCGCTCCTGGCCACCGCAGCCTCAACCCACTGGGCTCCAGCGACCTTCCACCTCAGCCTTCCGAGTAGCCAGAATTACAGGCATGCGCTACCACGCCCAGCTGATTTTTGATTTATTGTAGAGATGAGGTCTCGCCAAGTTGCCCAGGCGGGTCTCGAACCCGTGGGCTCAGGCAATCCACTCACCTCAGCCTCCCAAAGACATGGGATTACAGGCTGAGCCACCGAGCCCAGCTGAAAACATTATATTTATAAAATCTTAACCAAAACAGACCTCAGATAAAAATTTATTATATTCAACATTTATGTTACTAAACAAGAAGACAAAAAACAAACCAAAAAAGATCAATGAAATAGGCATTCAATCTTAGAAGCTAGAAACCTATCAACAAGCTAAGAAGAATAGACAAGAGATTAGTAAAATAAAGCAAGATAGTAATGAATTAGGACACATCAATGTATTTTCTTTTCCTTTGGAAAATATGCTTTAAGTGAAATCTTGAAAAAAGCAAAAATAATTGATAAACCACGAATTAAGAAACAGAACAAAAACATGTATAAAATAAGAACAAGAAGGAGAAAATAACCATAGGCATAGGAAAATTAAAGGAATTGTAAAAGTATAAGAATGTAAGTACAGGCTAGGCACAGTGGCTCATGGCTGTAATGTCAGCACTTTGGGAGGCCAAGGTGGATGGATGGGTCACTTGAGTCCAGAAGTTTAAGACTAGCCTGAGCAACATAGTGGGAGTCTATCTCTACAAAAAATTTTTAAAAATTAGCTGGATGGGGTAGTGCACGTCTGTAGTTCCACATACTCAGGAGGCTGAGGTGAGAGAGGATTGCTTGAACTCAGGAGTTCCAGGCTGCAGTGATCTATGATCATGCCACTGCACTTCAGCTTTGGTGACAGAGCAAGACTCCATCTCTAAAAAACAAAATCAAACAAACAATAAGCGCTGAAAACTCAGGAATTTTTGTTTTGTTCACTGTTGTAGTCCAAGGGCTTAGAATACAGCCTTGCACAGAGTACTAGGCACATACACAAAATTTCTTGAATAAATGAGCAAATATTAATAATTTTGCTAAAGTATATGGCATCAATACATTTTGAGAAAAAGACAAATCTGCAAAATTGATTCTAGATGAAAGAGAAAATGTACAGTTTCCCTCCCTATTGCCAAAGATTAAAGTCTTAGGTAAATTACATAAATACTGTAAAAAACAAGTCATTTTAATTTTATTTAATTTGTTTTACATTTGAAAGTATGAGTAAAAATTTCTCTCTTGTTAATGATGAAATGTGCATAATATTGATAATAGAAACTAATTAAGGAATATGCATAAAGAAAACTATAAAACTATCTTATGCATAAATATCAATACAAAAATGCTCAATCGTACATTATGAAATAACAGCACAGTATAGAAAAAAATGTATTTACTCATTTCCATCTGCTCCTGGTAAAACCATTTCTCCCTGACCCTTACATAGCCCTCAGAAGAACTTAAAGTGAGGTCTACCTAGCTCCAAGTCTTCTGATGAGTTCATTCTTCCTCTGACAATCCCCTAGACAAAGGGGGCCCATATGTTCCTAAGTATATTACATCTCCATGTAGGAGAATTTACCAATGGATTTAAAGGGGGGGAGACTTACAAATGTTCACGTACTTTTGTTAAGACTACCACTACTATGTTCCCCTTCACCACCTTCCCATACTCTGCTCTCTTTTTTTTGAATTGTAGTCACACTCTGTCACCCAGGCTGGAGTGCAGTGGCATGCTCACAGCCACTGCAGCCTCAACCTGCTGGGCTCGGGTGATCCCTCCACCTCAGTCTTCCAAGTAGCTGGAAGCACAGGCTCACGCCACCTAATTTTTTTGATTTATTTTAGAGATGAGGTCTCACCAAGTTGCCCATGCTGGTCTCGAACCCATGGTCTCGAACCCATAGGCTCAGGCAATTCTCTCACCTTGGCCTCTCAAAGTGCTGGGATTACAGGCATGAGCCTGGCCCATTCTCTGCTCTCAAAATGGTTAAAATATGAATGCCCAGAGGAAATATAATTAAAGGTGATTATCCTTATCCCCATTCTTACCAGGGACCATCAGAATTAATACCCTGATCTTTCTTTATATCTCTTTATATAAGCAACCAAAAGCAATCCAAGATCTCCAACATTCAATTCAGGAAAGTTCATTATATTAATAATAATAATAATAATATTTATTATTATTATTATTGTTATTATTATTATTATTTTGAGTCAGAGTCTTACTCTGTCACCCAGGCTGGAGTACAGTGGCAAAAACACAGCTCACTGCAACCTGGACCTTCTGGATTCAGGCAATCCTTTTACCTCAGTCTCTCAAGTAGCCGGGACTATAGGTGCACATTACTACACCTGGCTAATTAAAAACAATGTTTTTTTGTAGAGACAATGTTTCGCTATGTTGCCTAGGCTGGTCTGGAACTCCTGGACTCAAGCAATCCTTTCACCTCAGCCTCCTAAAGTACTAGGACTATAGACATGAACCACCATGCTGGACCCAATTATTATTATTTTTAGAGATAGGGTCTTACTCCATCCCCCAAGCAAGAAGGCAGTGGCATGATCATAGCTCACTGTAACTTTGAACTCCTGAGCACAAATGATCCTCTCACCTTAGTCTCCTGAGTAGCTAGGATTACAGGTGTTTGTCACCTTTCCCAAATAACGTTTAAACATTTTTAAAATTTTTGTTTTTTAGAGACACAGTTTCCCTATGTTGCCCAGGTTGCCTCAAATTCCTGGCCTCAAGCAATTCTTTCACTTTGGCCTCTCAAATTGCTGGCATTACAGGCATGAGCCACCATGCCAAGTCTATTGCAAACTTAAAAAAGATTTTTATTATCATTTAATAGAGACAGGGTTTTGCTGTGTTGCCCAGGTTGATCTTGAACTCCTAGTTTCAAGCAATCCTCTGGTCTTGGCCTACCAAAGTGCTGGGATTACAAGTGTGAGTCACCAAATTTGGCCATATTTAAAAAAAAAAATTCTCCTAGGCTACAAGGATAAAATTTATTGAGAATTTTAAAAGACAAATAGGATATTTACCTTGGAATTGTTAAGGAATAAAATGATTGACCTTTTGTTTTAATATGTAGGTTAGGGAAAATGGAATCCTAACTTCAGAAAAACAAAATTTAAAAACTCTATGTGAGCTGGGCTCGGTGGCTCAGCCTGTAATCCCGCAACTTTGGGAGGCTGAGGTAAGTGGATTGCCTGAGCCCACGGGTTCGAGACCCGCCTGGGCAGCGAGACCTCATCTCTACAATAAATCAAAAAATCAGCCAGGCATGGTAGCGCATGCCTGTAATTCCAGCTACTTGGAAGGCTGAGGCAGAAGGATCACCGGAGCCCAGCAGGTCGAGGCTGCGGTGGCCAGTAGCGGCCACTGCACTCCAGTCTAGGTGACAGAGTGAGACTCCAACTCAAAAAAAACCAAACAAACAAATGAAAAAACTCTATGTGTAGAGTAATGTCAATAAGATGGCAAATTAAGAGGTATCTGGCTTTATTTCTCCACAAAAAATAACATTTAGATAGCTTTCAAACCAAAGAAAATAACTTTGGTAGGGTTTAAGACTCCAATTAAAAACTTGCAATACAGAATTTCAGAAGGAGACAAGAGACAAAAGAACATAAAACTTATTTAAATAAGTGATGGTTGAAAAATTCATAAGTCTGGGCAAGTATATGAATATCCAAGTACATGAAATGCAACACAGTGGAACAAAAAAATAGAGAGTACCTACACAAAAATGATTGCTGGGGATATCAGCATACCTGAAATATCTGGAGACAGGTAGGTCCCCGGTGGCCTGTTCTGCAGAAGACACCAGCAGCTTTTGTCACTGAGGTAACCAAAAGTCATCACTGCTTGAAAACCCTCTGGAGAGGAAAATGCTGCTGTACAATTCTGCCTCCCCAAATAATCCACTGTTGTACTACTCAATGCCTGGACCCACCTCATCCAAACTTGCATGTGTCTTTCCCCACCAAAATCAGTCTGTAAAGTCTGGAAGAGATGGCTGCTCCATCAAATGAGCAGACATCTACACAAGCAACAAGAAAAATAAAAAACTAAGGAAATATACCCACCAAAGGAACACAATACTTTTCAGTATCTGACTCCAAAGAAATGGCAATCTACAAGTTACTCCCCCAAAAAATTCAAAATTAAAAACTATCGTTTTTAAGGAAGCTCAGCTATCTACAAGTGGATACAGATAGATGACCTAAAGAAATAATAAAGAACAATACACAATATACAAACAAAACTAGAAGCTCAACATAGAACTATTAAAAAAGAACCAAAAAAAACCTGGAGCTGAAGAACACAGTGAATAAAATTTAAAAATGCTATGGATAATATCAACAGCAGACATGATCAAACAGAATAATCTGTGAACTCAAAAACAGGTTATTTGAAAATATTCATTTAGAGGAAGAAAAAGAAAAAAGAATGACAAAGAATGATGAAAGCCTGCAGAATTTCTTAAGTGAGTTAGCGTTCACAATATAGGATTTACAGAAGGAGACTGTAGGAGTCCTGCTCTTGCAAGGTTCAGAGATTCCTGGAGGTGAGACGGCGTCGGTGACTAGAGGGGAGAAAGAAGGGGGGGGGGAAGAAAGTGGACTCCTGTTTAAGAGCAGAAGCTGTTTATTGAGCGTTATCCAAGGGCTTTTATCCCCAAACTCTGCAAAGTTATCATCACAGGAACTCCTGCTGCTATGGTTACACAAAAGGTAGCATGTGCCTTTCACATAACAGGTCCAGGTGCACACAGGACACCCCCTACTCTCAAACAGATGTATTTTTCAAACATGAGGAAGAACATGAAAAAGAACAACCACAAATTGTCTTTTTGTTTCTTATCCAGTTTCTATGGACCCTTAATTGTTTACAGCTACATAACGTCATTCAATGCCTACACCCAAAACCAACATAATGATATATTACCTTTTACTATTCTATGCTAATTCAAACTAGTTTCTATAAAATAATCCTGCTATGGTTACACTCTCCTAGCACCAGCTGGCCTAATTCAAACTTCACTGGCCCCCTAAATCAAACTGAACGAACCACACTTCTATAATAAAATGGTTACTTAAATTTTCTTTAATCCATATAAACTATTTTCTAAAACCTATATCTATAAATTTCTAAAATCACATCAAGAGAACCTGTGACTTGCACTAAGACTTCTCAATGTGACTCAAAGTTAAACTTAAATTGTTTAAAAGCAAAAACCATAAACTGTGGGAAATGAGAACAATAGACTCCCAAGTTTAGTTGTGTATGTTCTGGTCTCTGAGTTTTCTGTTAGAGCCAGTAGGAGTCTTTCCTGGTTGCAGTGTCAAGTGGAAAAGGAGGGAGGAAATGGGGTCAACAGCTCCTGAACACATCCTAGTAGTCTCGGGGTCGATGGCCCTTCCTGTTCCCTAACGCTCAGTGGGCCTCCATGGTCAGCTCCCAACATCTCCCCCTTTTTTATTTTTAAGCATGAAACCATGGAACTCCGTGTTGAGCTGAGATATGCTCTTCTTTAACTCTCTGAAGATTATAGGAAGTAGACACGGCAACAAAAGAATCACTGCTCCACAAATTCCCACATTAATGAATATAGACATCAATGATTTTTGATCAATGAATGAAGAAAAATTATTAAATATAGAACGGGCCAATTCGGTAGACCGAAATTGCTTTTCAGCAACCGTCATATCTAAGATTTCCTGATGCAACTTAGTAAGGTCTATATTCAAGTCCGAATGATTCCAAATTCCAAGAATATGATTTTTAATCTTGTCCCATGTGTGGACAGATTTATTTACCTCTAAAGGAGTAAGGCAAAGCCATTTCAACTCAGAGTGACATCGAAGAGCCAATCTAATTTTAAAGGTCACAAGTTCTTGTCCTACAGTTAGAACTGCTTCTTCCAAGGCATTAACTCTGTTCTCTAGCCTCTGATCAATAATTTCTTGGGTGGCTAAGGCTATAGAGACATTCTTAGATAACTGATCAGCAAAAGTAGCCGTGTGAACTTCCTGAGCTAGAGCCACAGCTGATACTATTACCAAAGTAGCAATAGCTATTAGGGCTATAATTCCCAAGATAAAAGTAACTAGAGATCTTTTTTGTCTTTTCTCCAAAAGAGAGTTAACCTCATACAATGTTTGCAGACAACATTCATCATACCAGCGAGATGACAGCTGTACTGGAACCATTAAATAAGGAGGTTGCTTTAAGATTACAAAACCTTCATAAAAGGCATCAGTTAAACAGTTAGTTAAAATACATTCTGCACAAGACACCTTATAAGCATTATTGTGATAATTAATTTTAACAGTTTGATATTCATTCCATACAAGAAAAACATAAGGGGATTGTAAACAAACTCTTATTTTATAGGTATGAATTGTCCTACATGGTTGGACTAAAACAATGGGTTTCCGGGCAGCAAGGGCCCTCCATAAATAAGGTTGAACAATTTGTTTATTCCCATTAGTAGCTGTTAATAGCGGGGGTACCCATCCATCAGTATGCCACCTAGCAGGGCCATATTCATGTAGGTTTATAGTATAGGGTCATAAGTTAAGACCCCAGTCACTGATATATAGTTTTTCACCAGGTATGGAATAGTCCACTTTAGATCCATAAATGCACTCTCTCCACTTTGGATACCCAGTGTCTCAATGGATGAGCAACCAGTTCTTCTCAGTGTTACTGAGAGAGCAGATGGGTATACTAGATGGTGGCAAAGTTCTTGTGGCTAAACTGGGATCAATTCCTCCAGGCATCAGCATTTCAATCCACCAGTCTTCTCTATGATTGCTCTGAGTTGGACTATTAGTGGTTAAAAACTTTTAAATAGACATTAAACAAGAAGCTTTATAATTAATGAAAGCTGAATTATCATAAAAACAAATGGGAGGTGAGCAAGAATGTCCTTCATAAGAAAAATTATTATTAGTAATATGTTTTGTTTGAGTATAAAGTAAAGCAGTTCCTCCCATCAACTGGGGGGAATTAGTAAAACATTAATGACCTCATTATCCCAAGTAACTGGCTGAAATGTTGGAGGATTAGGCATGTAGGCCCAATAGGTTTTATTAACAGCTGCCAAAGCATGAGCCGGATTAGTTTGCATCATAACCAAGGGAACCATGGCTAGAAACAAGGTTACTGGGCTAATAGGAGCGTGTTGAGATGTTACCATGTCTCCTGCTTCTTCAGCCAGATATTCTATCTGTCTCCATGTTGGTAGTTGTGAGTGGCAAACGCTGAGAACATTGCACCTGGTCGCTTGTTGCCTCATTCGCAGCACTCTGGGAAGAGGGATGTTTTCATCTCGAAAGGAAAGATTTCTCATTTGATGATTCAATATTTCCCCTTCCTCTGGTTGATGCTCAGTTGTTGATTCATCTGGCGGTAGGCATTCTCGGAGCAGTGAAGCAAGCTCCTTCCCACATTGATCAGTAGCCATGCCTTCTCATCTATTATTTCTCTGAATTGGTAGTGTTTGTGCCACTTGTCTCGGTCGCAGGATTAATGGAGGCATGTCGAATAAATCAATCAGGAATCCAGATAGGAGTAGATTCGTCCTGCGGGAATATACAAGCATATTCCCTCCCACTGGTTAGCAATGGCTTTCTCCAGTGGCCTGTAAGAGATCCTTCCATTTTACAATAGGTTTAACATTTCCTTCTGGGTTTCAGTGTCTAGTCATAGTTGAATTGCCTGAAGAATCCAAATTTAAATGATTTATAACAAATAAAGCATGATTTAAAATATGGTGAAGAGAGCTAAACTTAAACTCCCTCTCTTGTAATTTAGTTATTTGATTTTTTAAAGTTTGGTGGTCTCTTTCAACTATGGCTTGACCTTGTGAATTGTAAGGAATTCCTGTGGAATGAGAAATATTAAATTGGGAACAAAACTGTTGGAAAGATTTAGATGGATATGTAGGACCATTATCAGTTTTCAGTTGCTTTGGCATACCTAGCTGTGAAAAACAGAAAAATAAATGTTGTACCACGTCCTTGTAGGCTTCTCCAGTTCTTCCTGAAGCTAAAATAACATGAGAAAATGTATCCACAGTGACATGTAAATAAGATAATTTCCCCAAACTGGAAAAGTGGGTCATATCCATTTGTCATAAAACATTAGGTTTAAGTCCTCTAGAATTCACTCCTGTCAGAGCAGCGTTAACAAAAATAGGACAAGCTGGGAAATTCTTAACAATCTGTCTGGCTGTTTCTCTAGGTAGATGAAACTGGTAATGTAAGGCAGTAGCATTCTGATGATGAATTTTATGAGAAAGCTGAGCTTGAGTTACTGTCTCAGTTTTACTGCAGCACACACAGTGGGTTTAGTTAAAGCATCAACCCATTGATTGCCTTGGTGTAAAGGACCAGGAAGGCCAGAATGAGATCTAATATGGCCCACAAAAAACTGTTCCTTCCTGTCACTAATTAGTTGTTGTAATTGAGTTAACAGTTTCCAAATTGTAGTTTTGTTAATAGGAATGGTAGCCGTCTCAATGTGAGGAAACAGTCCTTTCACATAGCAAGAATCAGTATATAAATTAAATTTAGAGTCTTTCACGGCTGTGAAAGCATATAAAACTGCCCTTAATTTTGTTTCTTATCCAGTTTCTATGTACCCTTAATTGTTTACAGCTACATAACATCATTCAATGCTTACACCCAAAACCAACATAATGATATATTACCTTTTACTATTCTATGCTAATTCAAACTGGTTTCTATAAAACAGTCCTGCTATGGTTACACTATCCTAGCACCAACTGGCCTAATTCAAACTTCACTGGCCCCCCCCAATCAAACTGAACTAACCACACTTCTATAATAAAATGATTACTTAAATTTTCTTTAATCTATATAAACTATTTTCTAAAACCTATATCTATAAATTTCTAAAATCACATCAAGAGAACCTGTGATTTGCACTAAGACTTCTCAATGTGACTCAAAGTTAAACTTAAATTGTTTAAAAGAAAGAACCACAAACCATGGAAAATGGGAACAATAGACTCCCAAGTTTAGCTATGTACGTTCCGGTCTCAGAGTTTTCTGTTAGAGCCAGCAGGAGCATTTTATTATAGAAGTGTGGTTAGCAGGTTGCTGTGCTAAGTGGAAAAGAAGAGAGGGAATGGGGTCAACAGCTCCCGACCACATCCTAGTGGTCTTGGGGTCAACGGCCCTTTCTGATTCCTGATGCTCAGTGGGCCTCCGTCTAACAGGAGGTAAGAGATAAAAGAACATAAAACTTATTTAAAGAAGTGATGGCTGAAAACTTCATAAATCTTGGCAAGTATATGAATATCCAAGTACATGAAATGCAAAGATCTCCAGTTATATTCACCCAAAGAAGACATCATCAAGACATATTATAATCAAACTTCCAAAAATAAAAGACAAAGATAAACTTGAAAGCAACAAGATAAAACAGCTTCCTCATATACAAGGGAATCTTCATAAGGTTATGAGCAAATTTCTTAGCAGAAACTTTGCATACTAGGAGGGAGTGGAATAATACTTTCAAAGCACAGAAAGAAAAAAAAAACACCTGTCAACCCAAAATGCATTACACTGAAATGAAGGAGAGAGAAAGACTTTGTCAGACAAATACAAGCTGAGAGAGTTTGTCATTACTAGACCTGACTTACAAGAAATGGTAAAGAAAGTTCTGCAGACTGAACAGAAAGGATGCTAATTAGTAAATAAAAACATACAAAAGTATAAAACTCACTTTTTATAAAAGTAAATATATAGTCAAATTCAGAATATTCTAATACTATGATGGTGGTATGTCAACCATGTATATCTTCAATACAAAGGTTAAAAACTAAACTATTTAAAATAACTATAGCTATAATAATTTGTTAGTTGATATACATTATAAAAAGATTTATCATGCCCTAAACTTATGAGTAAGGAAAATAATGATTTGGGGTGACACCTGAATCCTCACTGCTAATGTGAGACAAAGTTTTGAGCAGGTAAAGATTGCCCCCAGGGTGACCCGCCTACCTTGTGGGATGCCTGGGAGGCTCGATCTGCCTGTTCCCCTTAACATTTAAAAAAAGTAGACTAACTGGAAAAAGAAAAAGATGTATCAACACATGTTATATACCATAATTATATAACATTTCAATTTATCAATTAAAAATAAATTTTAAAAATTACATTTAATTAAATGTATGCATTTATTTTCCATTTGTTCGTGTATTCTGCAACAAAGTATAGCATTTCTACTCTGTTTTAGTCGTAGTTATTGAAAAGAAAACATGAATTTTCATTTCTACATATAAAAATTGGTATATTACTTGTCTTTCCTATTGCATAATATGATCAAAAGTGTTCTGTAAAACATGGTCAAACATAATGTGGACAATATTTTTTTTTTGAGTTGGAGTCTCACTCTGTCACCCAGGTTGGAGTGCAGTGGCACGCTCACAGCCACTGCAGCCTTAACCTGCAGGGCTCAGGGGATCCTTCCACCTCAGTCTTCTAAGTAGCTGAAACTACAGGCACACCCACCATGCCTGGCTAATTTTTTTATTTTTTGTTGTAGAGATGAGGTATCACCAAGTTGCCCAAGCTGGTCTCAAACTCCTGGACTCAGGCAATCCTCTTGTCTTGGCCTCCCAAAGTACTAAGATCACAGGCTTGAGCCACCATGCCCTGCGGATAATTATTTTTTCTAAGAGGTAGGGTCTTACTTTGTCACCCAGGTTGGAGTGCAGTAGACTGATCATGGTTCACTGCAGACTCAAACTCTTGGGCTCAAGTGATCCTTTTACCTTAATCTCCGGAGTAGATGGGACTACAGGCACACACCACCAAACCCAATAAACATTTTAATTTTATTGTGGTGATGGGGTCTTGCTATGTTGCCCAGGCTGGTCTCAAACGTTTAACTTCAATTGATTCTCCTACCGTCGTCTTCCAAAATACTGGGGTTATAGGTGGGTGTCATTATGCCCAGCCCATAATGTGGATTTTTAAATGGATAAATAGGTTCATTCATTAAAACGTTTATGGATTGTTTTAGTTGAGAAGAGACCTTGAAAATTATTGTAAGGTGTGTGTGTGGGTGTCCCTATGTTCTATACCTTGGAATTGTTAGGGTGACCAAGGGTGATTGTTAGTGCCTTGATATACAGACACAGGATAAAACAAATTGCAGAGACATCTTCTGTCTCTTATTTTAATACTTCCCCTGCTTATTATATGTGGCAGGTATTTACATAATAAGTGAAAATTCTGTTAACAGGCACTTTTGTAGACTTTGTACCAGGAAAAATGCATTTAATGTATATAAACTTGTGCAAAATGTATTTTTTTAGTTGCATTCAAATGAGTTTGAACAGTTGTATTGCTTATTCTAGTATTAGGTTCATGCAAAAGTATTTTCGGTTTTACATTGTTGATACTTGTTATTTGATATTGGAATACAATCTTTTATTTTTATTTTTTTATTTTTTATTTTTGAGTTGGAGTCTCACTCTGTCACCCAGACTGGAGTGCAGTGGCCGCTCCTGGCCACCGTAGCCTCAACCTGCTGGGTTCCGGAGATCCTTCTGCCTCAGCCAAGTAGCTGGAATTATAGGCACGCACTACCACACCAGGCTAATTTTTTATTTATTTTAGAAATGAGGTCTCACCAAGTTGCCCGGGTGGGTCTCGAACCCGCAGGCTCAGGCAATCCACTCATTTCAGCCTCCCAAGGCACGGGATTACAGGCTGAGCCACCGAGCCCGGCTTGGAATACATTCTTAAGTAAATATGGTCATGTTATATATAATTTTAATGCCAATTTCTTGCTTTTTTTTTTTGCTAATGACTAATTACTTCATGTTTATTTTGCATTTATTTTAGACTATGGAAATGGTTTTAAACAAAAAGTAAATTTGAGCGATTTCTTATTTGAGTTCAAAATGGTTGTAAAGCAGTGGGGACAACTTGTAACATCAACAATGTATTTGGCCCAGGAACTGCTAATGTTCAAGAAATGGTTCAAGAAATTTTACAAAGGAGAGGAGTGCCTTGAAGATGAGGAGTGTAGTGACTGGCCACTGGAAGTTGGCAATGACCGATTGAGAGCAATTGTCAAAACTGATTCTCTTACAACTACATGAGGAGTTGTCGAAGAACCCAACATATGCCATTCTACAGTCATTTGACATTTGAAGCAAATTGGAAAGGTGAAAAAGCTCAATAAGTGGGTGTCTCATGAACTGACTGAAAATTTTAAAAAATCATCATTTCAAAGTGTCATCTTAGAAATGAAGATCTGTGTCCCACATGTACTCATTCAAAAGTGGACCCTGAACATTTATCATAATACTGTAAGAAAGGGATTGACAGTAGCAGGACATTGCCAGGGGAGGGGAGAACATAACATCAATAAGGGTACCCACATTTTACGATGACCATGTACCCTGTACAATGACCACATATGTACCTAAACCTCATTTATACCCCAAATTTTTAAAATAAAATAATTTAAAAGACAAAAAAATCTGAAAGTATTATCAAAAGACAAAATTACAATAAATTTACTTTAAAGATCTTTTAAAAATCACTATCATCTTTCCTTATTCTATGCAATAATAATAAACCATTTCTCAATTGGATTGTAATGTGCAATGAAAAGTGGATTGTATATGACAACTGGCGATGACCAGCCCAGTGGTTGTACTGAGAAGTCTGAAGTACTTCCCAAAGCCAAACTTGCACCAAAAAAAGGTCATTTTCACTGTTTGGTGTCTGCTGCCAGTCGGATCCGCTACAACTTTCTGAATCCTGGTGAAACCATTACATCTGAGAAGTATGCTCAGCAAATCAATGAGATGCACTGAAAACTGCAATGCCTGCAGCTGGCATTGGTCAACAGAAAGGGCCCAATTCTTTTTGATGAATACTCCTGACTGCATGTCACACAACCAATGCTTCAAAAGTTGAATGGATTGGGCTATGAAGTTTCATTCCCTATATTCACCTGACCTCTCAAAAACCGACTAAACTTCTTCAAGCACCTTAACAATTTTTTGCTTTCACAACCAGCAGGATGCAGAACACACTTTCCAAGAGTTCATTGAATCCTGAAGCAAGAATTTTCATGCTACAAGAATAAGCACACTTATTTCTTGTTGGCAAAAATGTGTTGATTGTAATGGTTTCTATTTTGATTAATAAAAATGTGCTTGAGCCTAGTTATAATAATTTAAAATTCACATTCTAAAACCACAATTACTTTTGTTCCAGCTAATTTTAGTTCTTTGTCTAAATTACTTCAATAGCTTTCTATATCCTTCTAGGAAAAACTAAAGTTCTGTCATGCCCTACTTACCTATCTAAGCATATCTCACACCACCACTCACCTGACTCAGTTCTTAGCATTAAAAAATGCAAATTGTGACATCAAAAACATAAAATATGGTGAATGGGAGAGTAAAAGTGTAGTTTTAGTATGTTGTTCAAGTTAAGTTGATATACGAGGGAGACCAAAAAGAGTCCAGAATTTATTTTTAAAATGTTTATTTTTTCTTGCATGTTTAAACTTTAGTCACCTTCAAAGTATTCCCTGTTTGATGCAATACACCTATTGAGATGCCCTTTCCACTGCTCCAAACAGTTTTTGAACTCATCGATTTTGATGCCTTTTAGTGCTTCTGCCATTTTTGTTTCACCTCTCCCACATTGGCAAAACATTTCTCTGAGGACTTCTTTCATCCAGGGAAACAGAAAAAGTCGCTTGGGGTGAGACTGGGTCAATACAGAGGGTGGGGCATGGAAGTTGTGCTGTTTTTGTTCAAAAACTGCTGAGTACTCAGTGTGGTGTGGGCAGGTGCGTTGTCAGGGTGAAAGAAGCGGTTACCTATTTACCACAGCTTGGGACATTTCTTCTGCAAATTGTGATGCAACCTTCTCAAAATGTCCAGATGAAAACTTTGATGGTCTGATCCAGATAAACACGTTTTGAGTGTACTACAAGGGGCCCACCCTCCAAAAGACAATTCCATTTTTTGCCCCCCTCATAAGCTTAAAATAACCTGTTATAATTATCAAATATTATATGTAAACCTCATGGTACTCACAAACCTATAATAGACACCTAAAAGATAAAGAGAAAAGAATAAAAGTATACCTGCTTATAGTTTGTTTTTCCAGCCAAGCCTTGTTTTGAAATTTGATTCTCAGTGCTGGAGGTTGGGCCTAATGGGAGGTATTTGGGTCATGGGAGCAGATCCCTCATGAATAGATTAATACCCTCCCTTGGGGTTGAGTGAATTCTCACTCTTTTAGTTCCTATGAGAGCTGATTATTAAAAAGAGTCTGACAACTTCTCCTTTCCTCTCTCACACTTTAGCTCCACTTCACATTCAGCTCCTTTTCACATTTTATCATGAGTGGAAGTAGCCCAAAATCCCTGCCAGATGCTCAGTCTTGAACTTTTTTAGACATCAGGAATATATGTCAAATAAACCTTTATTCTTTATAAATTACCCAGCCTTCAGTATTCTTTTATAGCAACACAAATGAAAACAATAGCACTAGAGAAAATTATCAAATCACAGAGGACAGGAAGAGAGGAAGAAAGGATCTACCAAACAGCCAGAAAACAATTAACAAAATGGCAATAGTAAACCCTTACTTATCAATAATTACTTAAGATTAAACAAAATACTCTCTCCAATCAAAAGACATAGAGTCATTGAAAGAAAATAACACTATATTTAGCTTACAAAAGACTCTCTTTAGGTTTTTTTTTTAAATTTTTTTTGAGTTGGAGTCTCACTGTCGCCCAGACTTGAGTGCAGTGGCCGCTCCCGGCCACCGCAGCCTCGACCTGCTGGGCTCCGGTGATCCTTCTACCTCAGCCTTCCAAGTAGCCGGAATTACAGGCATGCGCTACCATGCCCGGCTAATTTTTTGATTTATTGTAGAGATGAGGTCTTCCTGCCCAGGCAGGTCTCGAACCCACGGAATCAGGCAATCCACTCACCTCAGCCTCCCAAAGCGGGATTACAGGCTGAGGCACCGAGCCTGGTTTCTCTTTAGTTTTAAGAATATACATGCACCAAAGGTGAAAGGATATAAAAAGATAATCCATGCAAATGGAGTTCAAAAGAAAGCAGGCATAGCCACACTTATATCAGACAAGAAGACTTTAAGTCCAAAATTGTAAAAAAAAGACATAGAAGGCCACAATATAATTATAAAGAGGTCAATTCATCAAGAGAATATAACAATAGTAAATATATATATGCACCCAACATTGGAGCACCTTAATATATAAAGCAAATATTAATAGATATGAGGGAAGAGTAGACAGCAATATAATGATAGTAGAAGAATTCAATACCCCACTTTCAGCAATGGACAGGTCTCTTAGACAGAAAAACTAACAAGAAAACATTGGAATTGAGCTATAGTTTACAGCAAATGAACCTAAAAGACATATATAGAACATGCCATCCCACAGCAATGGAATACACATTTATCTCGGGTACATAAAAAACAATCTCTAAAATAAATCATATGTTAGGTCATAACTAAGTCGTAACAAATTTTAAAAAATTGAAATCATGTCATGTATCTTTTCCAACTACAAAGGTTTGAAACTAGAAATAAATAAAAGGAGCCGGACTTGGTGGCTTGGCCTGTAGTCTAGCACCTTGGGAGGCCGAAGTGAATGAATTGCCTGAGCGAGACCCACCTGGGCAACTTGGTGAGACCTCATCTCTACAGTAAATCAAAAAAAAAAATTAGCTGGGCGTGGTAGTGCACGCCTGTAGTTCCAGCTACTTGGAAGGCTGAGGTGGAAGGATTGCCATAGCCCAGCAGGTCGAGGCTGTGGTGGCCAGGAGCAGCCACTGCACTTCAGTCTGGGCGACAGAGTGAGACTCCAACTCAAAAAAAAAAAAAAAAAAAAAAAAGAAAGAAAGGGAGGAAAACTAGAAAATGAAAAGATACATGAAAATTAAACAACATGCTCCTGAACAACCATGAGTCAAAAAAAGAAATCAAAAGGAATGAATGACTTTGGGACAAAAGGGAAAAAAAATCAAAGGAGAAATTAAAGAATATCTTGATACAAATGAAAATGGAAGCACAGCATAACAAAATTTATAGAATGCAGTAAAAGCATTTCAAGAAGGAAGTTTATTATGCAGTAAACTTATACATTAGAAAAGAATAAAGACATCAAATAATTAACCCAATATTATGCCTTAAGGAACCAGAAGAAGAAAAACAAACCAAGCCCAAAGTTAGTAGAAGAAAGGAAATAAAGATTGGAACAAAAATTGAAATAAAATGAAATAGAGGCTAGGAAAACAATGGAAAGGATCAATAAAACAAAAAATTGTTTTTTTAAAACATAAAGAAAATAGACAAATCTTTAGCTAGACTAAGAACAAAAGACGACTCAAATAAATAAAGTTTGAAATCAAAGAGGAGACATTACAATTGATAACACAGAAATACAAAGAATTGTAAGAGACTACTATGAATAATTATAACTACAAATAGGATAATATAGATTGAACAGATAAACTTCTAGAAACATACAACTTAACAAGACTGAATCATGAAGAAAAAGAATATTTGAATATACCAGTATGGAGATTAAATCAGTAATCAAAAAATCTGCCATTAAAGAAAAGCCCAAGACCTGATGGCTTCTCTGCTAAATTCTACCAACATTCAAGGAAGCACTAATACCAATTCTTCAGGAACTCTTCAAGAAATTAAAGTAGAGGGACTACTTATCAATTCATTTTGCAAGACCAATATTACCCTGATATGAAAGTCGGTTAAGAACACTACAAGAAAAGAAAATTATAAGCCAATATTGCTGACGAACACTGATGCAAAAATTCTTAACAATATACTAGCAAGCCAAATTCAACTGCATATTAAAAGGATCATTCACCAAGATCAAGTTTGATTTATTCCTGGTATGCAATGATGTCTCAGCATATGCAAATTAATCCATTTTATATACTATATTAAAATATGGAAAGACTAAAACCCTCTAACCGGCTCAATAGATGCACAAAAGCAATTGACAAACTTCAACATCCCTTAATGATAAAAACTCTCAACAAATTAGGTACAAAAGAATGTACCTTAACATAATAAAGGTTATATTTTACCAGCCCACAAATAACATCATACTCAATGGTGAGAAGTCAAAAACCTTTCCTCTAAGATCAGGAGAAAGTCAAGGTTGTCCATTACTAAGAGGCAGAAAAAAACAAAGTGTTTTTCTTAATCTCACACACCACTCAACACAACACTTCTGATGCAAGATGTAGGGAAGTTTTCCCCACACGCCAAGCAATACTCCAGAAGACATTAAATGGGAGCCCTACAGTTTAGCTTAATTCTGACACTATCTACCTAGAGATAGAGTCAAATCCCACTCTATCTCTAAGGGTTAAGGGTTCAGTCTCATGAAGCTTTTCTCCATTTTAGATGCCAGTTGCAAGCTTCATGTTGTGACCTGTGCCTCTGAGCCAGCAGCTATAAATTGAGTTTCCAATGACCCCTTTTTGGGTTCTATTAATTTGCTAGTGTGGCTCACAAAACTTAGAGAAACACTTTACTTATATTTATCTGTTTGTTACAAATAATATTTTAAAAGACACAAATGAACAGCTAGATGAAGAGATACATAGGTCAAAGTATGGAAGAGCCCTGAGCACAGGAGCTTCCATCGCCATGGAGTTGGGGTACACTGCCCTCCTGAAATGTGAATATGTTTACCACCATCAAAGGTCTCTGAACTCTATCTTTCTGAGTTTTTATGAAGACTTTAGTAGTTAGGCAAAATTGATTAAATCATTGGCCACTGGTGATCAAATCAACCTTATCAACCTTCAGTCTCTCTTTCCTCTTCAAAAGCGAGGGTGGTACTGAAAGTTCCAATCCTCTTGCCATATGACCGGTACTCCTGGCAACCATTCTGTGGTTTTATAGACATCCCAAATAACCAGTCATCTCTTTAGCATACAGAAAGACACGTCACTTTGGGATTCCAAGGATTTTAGTAGTTGTGTGCCAGAAACCAGGAACCAAGATCAGATATGTATTTATTACATCACACTATTATACCAACTCTTGCTAGTTTTTTTCAATATAGTACTGGAAGTCCTAACCAAAGCAATTGGGCAAGGGAAAGAAATAAAAGTCATCCAAATCAGAAAAGAAGTTAAATTGTCTGTTTGCTGATGACATTATTTATATATAGAAAATTCTAAGGATTCCATCAAAAAACTGTTAGCACCAGTAAATAAATTTAGTAAAGTTTTAGGACATAAAATCAACAGACAAAAATCGCTTGTGTTTCTATACTTTAGCAATTAACTATCTGAAAGGGCAATTAGGAAAACAATCACATTTATAATAGCATCAAAAAGAATGAAATAATTAGAGATAAGTTTAAACAAAGAGGTGAAAATATGTACACTGAAAACTATAAAACATTAATGAATTGATTAAAGAAACTGAAAAAGACACAAATAAATGAAAATTTTTTGTGTGTTTATGGATGAGAAGAATCAATATTGCCAACCTGTCTAAACTACCCAAGATGATCTATAGATTTAATGAAATCCTCATGAAAATTCCAATGTCATTTTTCACAGAAATAGAAAAAATCCTAAAATTTTTGTAGAACCTCAAACGACCTCAAATAGATAAAGCAATCTTGAGCAAAACAAACAAACAAACAAAAAAAAAAACTTGTTGAATCACACTTTCTGATTTCAACTTATATTACAAAGCTATAATCTTCAAAACAATATCATACTGGCATTAAAAACAGACACATAGACCAATGGAACATAATAGAAAGCTTAGAAATAAAACCATACATATAAAGTCAACTAATCTTCAACAAAGAGGTAAAAATAATACATCATGCAGAAAGAACAGTCTCTTCAATAAATAGCGTTGGGCAAATTGAATGTCCAACAGAAAAAAATAGAATAAAATAGTATTCCATCTTACAGCATGCAAAAAAACCAACTCAAAATGGTTTAAAGCTTTAACTGTAAGACCTGAAACTGTAAAAGTCTTAGAAGAAAATATAGAGGAAAATCTTCATAACATAGGTCTTTGCAAGGACATGAAAAGCACACACACTGAAAGCAAAAGTAAATAAGTGAGACTATATCAAAGAAAAGTGTTTCTGCATGGCACAGGAAACAACAAGCAATATGAAAAGTCAGCCCACAGAATAGGAGAAACTATTTCCAAACCATACACCCAATAATGGGAGAATATTTCAGCTACAGAAGGAACTCTTGGAACAATAAAACAAAAACAAAACAAAACAAAACAAAAAACTGGTTAAAAAGTGAACAAAAGGCTGGGGCCAGTGGTTAATACCTGTGATCCTAGCATTTTGAGAGGCTGAGGCAGGAGGATCACTTGAGCCCAAGAGTTCAAGACTAGCTTAGGCAACATAGCAACCCTGTCTCTAAAAAATAAAAATTAAAAAAAAATTGACAGTTTCTGCCACTGATGCCATCTCTGACATGTCTCCTTTTATTTCCTCTCTTCTTTTTCTAATAAACTTTGTTTTAAAACTCTAAAAAAAAAAAAAAAAGCCAAGACTGGTGGTGCATGTCTGTAGTCTTAACTCCTCAGGAAGCTGAGGTGGGAAGATCACTTGAACCCAAGATGACAAGGCTGCAGTGAGCTATTGATTATGCCACTGCAAGATCCTAAGTCTAATATATAATTTATGTTTATTTTTTAAATAAATGAGCAAAAGACCCAAACAGATATTTTCCCAAAGAAGATATACAAATGATTAACAGAACTATAAAGGCACTAAGCATCATTAATCATCAGGAAATGCAAATCAAAATCACAGAGAGATATTGAGGTAACTTGTTTGAATGGCTGTTATCAAAAAAACAAAAGATGACAATTGTTAGTGAAGATGTAGAGAAATTGGAACTCTTGTACACTATTGGTGGGAATGTAAAATGGTGGAGTCACTATGGGAAACAGCATGGGAATTCTTCAAAAAATTAAAAATAGAACTGCTATGTGATCCACTTCTGGGTATACCCCCAAAAATTAAAGTCAGCATCTTAAAGAGATTGATATCTGGACTCCCATGTTCATTGCAGAATTAATCACAGTAGTTAAGATACAGAAACAATAGAAATGTCTGTCAGTGGTTTAATGGATAAGGAAATTATTGCATGTGGAACTCATATATGTATATATATGAAGGGGAACTCCCAGCATCAGAATTGTATATTTATTCTAACATGCTTAAACTTCAGTCACCTTCCAAGTACTCTTTGTTTGATGCAAAATTCTTATCAGGATGATTTTTCCACCACTCAAAACAATATCTGAACTTGTCAATTTTGATACCTTTTAGTGCTTCTGCCATTTTTTGTTTCACCTCTTCCACATTGGCAAATACTTCCCTTTGAGGACTTTTTTCATTGGGGCGAGATTGGGTGAATAGGGAGGGTGGGGCATGGGAGTCACACCGTTTTTGGTCAAAAACTGCTGAACACTTAGCATGGTGTGGGCAGGTTGTTTGTGTAATCACCTATCACAAAATGGGCAAATGCATTGAAAGAATCTCCAGAAAAAATTCACAGAAGCTGAACGCAGCCTCTCACAACAAGGCTGGCTGGTACACTGATGCTGATGGGTCCCTGGAACACTTACCTAGTGGGGGAAGCCTGTACTACCAGGGGCTCACCCTTTCCAAAAGATTCCATTAAAAAAAATCTCCATATATATATGATTATATTATATATGTTATATTATAATAATATAACATATCATATTATTGTATTGTAAACTTATTATCAACATCAAAAAAGGAAGAAAATTCTGCTGGTTGCAACATCATGGATGAACCTGGAGGACATTATGCTAAGTGAAATGTCAGACACAAGAAGACAAATACCATATGATCTCATTTACATGTGGAATCTTTAAAAAGTTGAACTCGAGGTGACGGGGCAAGATGGCGACCTGGCAACCCGGTGTCTGAAGCCCTCTGCAAGGGAGATCTGCAGTGGGTCTCTGACTCTCGCCCCCGGGAGGCTGGGGACCCCAGCACTGCAGCCTACTCCTCAAACAGAGCTCGGCCATCGCTATCACTGGAACATCGCAAGGACTGGACATTTTTACTGCATCGTCCTCTCCCGCTGCTGCTGCAGCCCCTCCCCCCACCAGCGCTCCCGCCGCCGCCGCCGCCGCCGCCGCCGTCGCCGCCACCGCGCCCGCCGCGGCCTCTGGCACGGGTAGCTCATCACAACCCGGCCGGAGGAGATCCACATCAAACCGCTTCAGGGAAGATCTGCTGGGATCGCTGCCACCGCTCCTGCGACGGAGACTGTCCTGCCCACCCGGCGCGGGGCTCCTGTTGCCTGCTCGGAGGCAGGCAGCCATCTTGTTTCTGTCCGGCCCCACCCCCTCTGGGGCGAGCAGATGATAAAGCACCACCTGCTGGCGATTCAAGGTAACAACACCGAAAACGGGAGAGACAAGCTTCATAAAGACATAAACTAAACTTCTGAACCGAGGGTTATTCTGAAACTGTTCCTTCAAAACAGAATCAGGGGAACTGACCCTAAC
>NW_007247780.1:865326-881297 GCF_000164805.1 Carlito syrichta | reverse complement strand
GGTGAAAGGATCGCCGGAGCCCAGCGGGTAAAGGCTGTGGTGGCCGGGAGCAGCCACTGCACTCCAGTCTGGGTGACAGAGTGAGACTCCAACTCAAAAAAGAAAGAAAGAAAGAAAGAAAACACAGGATGGGAGTACACCTCATCAACAAGGGTACCTGCAAGATGAACATTTGTATACCTAAGCCTGAATTGTACCCCATATCTTAAAAAAAATTTTTTTAAAGAAAACACATGAGTGCAACAAAGTTAGAACCATTGGATGTGACATGGAATATATTTGATGCTGTCCATAGATAATAAAGGATGTTGATTCTGAAATTTAAGAAATTGGAGGGTGTAAATCTCTGATCATTTTTTCTATAAAGCATGAGTATCATTTTTAAATTCAGTATCTTAGCTCAATATGGATATTCAGATCACTCTTGTAGCTAACCCTCTACCCCAAATACACAGGAATTTGGGATCTATTTATTTATTTTATGCTCTGTTTTCTACAAATTCATGTTATCTAGGAAATGAGATAGAAAGCTTTCAAATGCCTCCACTAGATAGTTGAATGTGTCTTTTAAATCAATACATTGTGTTAGTCTTTTAATAAGGCACAGATGGATAAAAATTGAACTTTTTGATACGTGTCATTTTCATCACTTAAAGTGGATTACAGTAACTAAAATATCCTCAAAGCATTTAATGGATGTGTATTTCTTCCTCAATTATCAGGTCCATCTCTTCACTGTGTTGTTCCTCTGAGGGAAAAAAATAAATTAATTGTTAGTCCTCCCACGTTCCTTCAAACGGTATTAATCCTTTGAATATAGCAGGACATGCCTGAAATTCCCACAGAACTTATAACACATGGAATGAGGGGATCAGTCGTTAGAGAGATAACTATGCAATTCAATAACCAATCATAATACAGACAACAATTATTCAGAAAAAATGCTTTAGAAGTAACAAAGAAAGGTTTGCAGGTGGCAGGTGGCACTCTAGTTTAAACCCAGAGATCATTCTTCCTTAGCAATCATATGGAATAAGTAGACAGAGTAAAATTTCAATAGCCTTACCTTAGCGCAGGTAACGACCAATCAAAAATAAAAGCAGAACTCTTCATTCTACTCCCCAAAACTCTACACTGTCTGCACCATATTCACAGGAAGTATACAGGATCTGTTCATTCATTCATTCATTCATTCATTCATTCATCCAATAGTGTATCATTCAATCTTTCATTCATTTACTCAAAAGTTGTTTATTGAAGGGAAAGATTATTATCCAATACTAGTAATATGGGACTAAAATAACCAATTTATCCAAGTATCAAGTCCAAGAAGTGGGGAGGAGACAATTAAGATATTTTAATTCAATGTGATGAATGAAAAACGCAAGTATGTAGAAAATGCTATGAGAGCAACAGGAAGATTCAAATAAATTGTGCAACGAATAAGGTTTATAAAATGTGTCACAGATTGCAGAGCATGTTCATAGATCATTGCTTTATTTAATTTCACTGTCTCCTTAAGGAGTATCACTATTTTACAATAACGGAATTAATGTTTGGAGTAGTTAAGGGATTGGACCAAATTTGCACATCTGGCAAGTGGCCTGTCTGATATCAGAGCCTGTCTACATCCTATTACATTGCACCACATCAGCTATGTTTATTTAATGAGTATTTATTGTGCAAGCCATTATGCAATGTCTATCATTTGTCCTGTAAATGCATTTTATCCTTCATGTATTTCATTACGCAAACCTCCATTGGGCTTTCCTTGGTCCAATATTTAATAGGTGAGGTTAAAGAGGATTTGATAACACAGGGTAATTGCATGGAGAGTCAAACTCCGGTTGGCATATGGCATCATTTCATACAAAAAACAAATGTCTACGTGACTGCTCTCATCAACATCAAGGAATTCCTTAGTGACTTAAATGACCTCAGTGTGAAAAGACAGAATAGAAAGATGATATTCCTGAATTGGCAGACAAATCTTCCTTTTCTTTTCATTCCAAGTTCACTAATGATAATTCAATCCTAGACTGCCGTGGTGTCAACCAATTTTAGTGTGAATCATACAACTACACAAGTAAAGTATTTAGAACATTTGTTTTAGTAATGTTAATTCTCTGTTCAGTATTGAATAGGTGTGATTGTGAAGGTCTGCTTTAGCCCTTGAAGTACTGAAGAATTTCTTAAATTAAAAATTAAAATGTTCTTTACATTCATGTGAAAAATAAAATGAACTCAAAATTGGGATACATCTCTAAAGAATACTGTTATGCATTATTAAATTTTTACCAGGGCATCCTTACCTTTATATAACTTTGGCCTCAGCTTTTAAAAGTAATTTTTAAAAGGAATTGTAGTGCATTTTTGCCTACAATAAGTTCGTTTTTGTAAAAGAAAACTAGTCTCTGGCATAAAAATTTCATTTGAAAAGAGATGAAAGTGGAAAAGAATGGTCTCATTTTTGGAACCAACATTTCATTTTTGTTTACTCTTATTACTTGAAAAATATTTTTGAGACAAGCCATATTTTAATACATTCCTCTAAGTTTATCTGTTTCCTTACGATTCTCATTTACTGTCAAATTGATGGCTAGGTATTTGGAAATTTATTTTTCGTTCAAGCACCTGGACTGTTCCCATTATTTCTGGCTCTAACTCTAAAAAGTGCCCCCTGTTGGTTTCTCCAGTGGGTAGACAAAAACACCAAATCAAAACATCAATAGCAGCCGGGTTCGGTGGCTCAGCCTGTAATCCCGCGCCTTTGGGAGGCTGAGGTGAGTGGATTGCCTGAGCCCGCGGGTTCGAGACCCGCCTGGGCAACTTGGTGAGACCTCATCTCTACAATAAATCAAAAATTAGCCGGGCATGGTAGTGCACGCCTGTAGTTCCATCTACTTGGAAGGCTGAGATGGAAGGATTACTGGAACCCAGCAGGTTGACGCTGGGGTGGCCATGAGTGTGTCACTGCACTCCAGAGCCTGGGCAATGGAGAGACTCCAACTCAAACAACAACAAAAAGAATGATATATGCTAAACAACATAAACAAATCTTTAAAACATTATGCTAGCCGGGCTCGGTGGCTCAGCCTGTAATCCCGCGCCTTTGGGAGGCTGAGGTGACTGAGGTGAGTTGGTTGCCTGAGCCCGCAGGTTCAAGACCCGCCTGGGCAACTTGGCGAGACCTCATCTCTACAATAAATCAAAAAATCAGCCGGGCGTGGTAGCGCACGCCTGTAATTCTGGCAACTTGGAAGGCTGAGGTGGAAGGATCGCCGGAGCCCAGCAGTTCGAGGCTGTAGTGGCCGGGAGCGGCCACTGCGCTCCAGTCTGGGCGACAGAGTGAGACTCCAACTCAAAAAAAAAAAAAAAATCAATAGCAACCTCTCAAATGCTACTTGGATTATCTGGGTTTTCCTAAAATATGGGACTTTACTATACCAGCTTGTCATTGAAACCTAGGTGGGTAATATATGTCTTTCCTCCTGAAACGTATTCAACCTTATTTTAATTGCATTAAGAAACAAATCAAATGAAGAAAAATAACTTTCTATTAATTAGCAGTACTATTGCCAGTATTGGACTTAAGCCCCCAAAGGATCAGACTAAACAGATGCCTCTAATTATTATTTTCGACATATATAGGAACATTTCAGTCTGTTTTCTGAGGTCTTCTTTGCACTAAGCAAGCCAAAGTGCAGCTACAGCTTCCTAGAGGTTATTCATTCTTTCTGCAGTTTCTTTGTATCCAGTGGAGTAAGCCCAATCACAGTATGTAGGGCCTTTTGATTAGGAGTATTTATCTAATACATGGAATTTTTATCTGCAAAATTTGTGAAATCCATAAAATACAAGTAGACTACTTAAAAATGCATTGATGATGATTTTCAACTTCACACTTTACTTTCCTAACACAGAGTTTAATTAAAGAAATTTACATACAAGTCCAGGGTATGGTAGTTGGTGGTAAAATAAGGTAGAACTTCCAATTTTTGTGTCTATTCCAAATAAATAACTATACACATTATAAGCAACATTTATGGACACTACTTCATTTAATCCTCCAGCAACTGTTTGGATCATTTTATGGATAAGGAAAATGAGGTGTGGAGAGTTTGAATAACTTGCCTAAGGTAATACTCAGTAATAAATGACAGAGCCAAGACAAGCCCTTCATTTCCAAAACTTTACTCTTTCTCCATACTTTACTGCTTATGTAAGATTTTTTCCCCCAATTCAAAAGCTACAGGATTTAAACAGGTTCATGTGATTTATTGACAAGGAGAAAACTCCAAAAGTATTTTTTTTTTTGCTTGCCATAGTTTTCATCCCAACTTTTAAAACTGTTATATTTCTAAATATTCAGAATTAAAGTATGAATGGAATAAGGCTAAGAGAAAAAATAAGATATGCATTTGTTATCTTGAAATTTTTATGAATTAAAAAGTTAAAATAGACTCCCCCAAAAAAGGGGGCTATTCAAGTAGCTGGAAAACAAATTTTGTAAATGGTGCTCAACTTGATTAGTTTGAAGGAAATGAAATTAAAAAGACTACATACCATAATGGCTAGAATTTGAAAAGATTGACAATATCAAATACTAGAGAAGTTTAAAAGCAACTAGAAATCATACCAATGTCTGGGGACAGTGTAAACTGGTCCAGCCACTTTGAAAAACTGATAGCGTACACAAAAGTTGAATATGTAAGTACTTACAACATAGGAATTCCATACCAAAAAAGTTAGCTACATATGTTAACCTAAATACACAGATCAGCCCTCAAAACTCCCAAATATTAATATGGACAAATAATTCATGCTATATTCATGCAACGAGGTACTCTACAGCAATAAGAAAATACAAACTATAACTACACACAAAATATGAATACATTTTTAAACAGTGTTAAGTAAAAGCCACCAGAAACAAAAGGTTAAAGGCTATTCCACTTTCTTTACATAAAAGCTCACGACATAAGGAAAACTAATGCTGCTAGAAATCAGGATTGTGATTATCCTTGAGAAAATGAGTGGCAACTCTGAGAGGTTGAGGGGGTAGGTTTCTGGGTGTTGGAAATGTCTAGTTTCTTGATCTGCACATCAGTGACATGAGCAAATTCTACTCATGAAAATTCATCAAGCTTCACATGTTGTCTTTGTACTTTTCTCAATGTACATGATATGCCTACCTTAGTCTGTTTTGCATTATTATAAAAAAAAATCTAAAGCTGGGTAATTTATAAAGAAAAGAGGTTTATTTGGCTCATAGTTCTGCTGGTTGTACAAGAAGCATGGTGGTGGGCATTTGCTTCTGGTGAGGCCTCAGAAAGTTTTTACTCATGGCAGGAGGCAAGGGAAGCTGGACTGTCAGTCACATGGTAAAAGAGAGAGCAAGAGAGAGAGGAGAACAAAAGTGAAAGAGGAGGAAGTTTCTTTTAAACAGTAAGTTCTTGAATGAACTAACAGAGTGAGAACTCACTCATTACCACAGGGCACTAAGTTGTTCATGAAGGATCTGTCCCCATGACCCAAATACCTCCCACTAGCCACCCCCTCCCCTGCCCCGCAACACTGTGGATCACATTTCAGCATGAGATTGAGGGGACACACATTCAAACTATATCAACATCAATAAAAACCTTCCAAAGCTTGAAAGAGTAAGGATAAAATACTTTGGAGGAAGGGAAACAATTTATAAAGGTGTTACACAGATGAAGATTGTCTGAACATATTTTCATAGAAGAGTGAAAAGGAAAAAAAATCAATTTAGAACTTTTTTGGTAGATAGTTTATTTTGATTTCTATTTTGCAACAAATGGTTTTTAATTGACAAAATTTGTATACATTTATCATGTATATTAAACTGCATGAGAAAAATAAAGATAGATAGATGTCAGAGCATTTTATCTTCATGTGAAAAGGCAATATTTCAAGTAAAATACAAACTTCAAGACTTTAATTAGAAGCTATCTAGAAAACAATATGGGTTTGTCCCCATGATCTTTTTCCTTCTTTTAGTGTATGACAATGCATTGAATATATGTGCCAGTCTAGAATGAAAAAAAAAATAACTTCTCTGATTTGGTTTTATACTTTTTTCTATCTCCATAGTTTCTTTGATCTCTCTTTCTCTTATCATACTTGCTTTCCAAGTCTTTTTCTCATTTTCATCTTATCCTGAAAGCATCTACCAGCTGCTTCACATCTTTCAAATTGGCGAAAGTGATCCTTCAATTTGCACTCTGTTTTATGCCTCCTCTCCTAGGGAAACCACAAATTCATGCAGGAATGGCCTCATCAAAGCTATTACTGTTCTAACCCATTGCCTGGTCCATAGAAGACACCCAAAATTTTGCTGAGTTAATGAAGAGTTAAAAGTCAACCAATAGGTTGGCAAATTGTACAGTGTGAAGAAACATATCTCTTTTTAAACAGAGATTATATATCAGCTTTGTGAACTAAATGGAATTCAGTGCATCTATTTCCAACCTTATTCTGGGGACTAGGTTTGCATATGCAGAAACTCATCATGCTTGCTTTTTCTCTTTACCAGCAGGTCCTACTTCATGGGTGTGAGATTGCGTCCTATAGGACCCCAGCTCAAAAGGTTGGTTTAATGCTCCAATTTAGTGGGCTTGAAGTTCTTAATTTTTAAACAATGGGCCCCATCTTCACTTTGCCTGAACTCCGCAAATTGTGTAGCTGATCCTGTTCATCACAAATATAAAAATATGTTGCCAAGCAACATGAGAAAACCTAGATTTCAATTCATTTTCCTAAAGACAAGGTCTAACACTGAAGAACAGATTCACTTTGGGATAGATTTTTTTTCCAAGTTGCAGCATATTTGTGTAGAATTTCAGACTACCAATATTTTTCAATTTAATATCCCTTTGTTGTACAAAGAACCCACAGCATATTTTGAAACAAAAAGTCTCAAAAATGGGGTGAGTATTGTCTGCCATCAAGCACTAAAATGTACACAATCCAGCCCACTGCCTCTTCATAGGACCAACAAAGACAGCGTCTAAGCAAATATTACATTTGCTATTTCACAATAGGAATTACATAGCTCAGACCCAAAATTGTGTTGAGATTTAATCATCCATATCTAAACCCAATCACTGCCTGCAATTTAAACTAATTTGCTTTGCCTTTAAACTTCATGGGTAAGAAAATCCTTCTCAGAATAATCTGGATCACAAGATAGTAAGTCAAGCTTATATAGAAGACAAATATATAGTGTGCATATATTTAGCTTATTTAAATAATAGTATATAATATATTTTATATCAAATATACACGGGTAGCGTTTTATTTTATATTTTAGTTGAAGAGCAAACAATATTTCTGCTTACCTTGAAAATGGCAGTGCCTTAGTTTTAAATAAAACAACAAAATATAAGCCGGACTCGGTGGCTCAGCTTGTAATCCCGCGCCTTTGAGAGGCTGAAGTGAGTGGATTGCCTGAGCCTGAGGGTTCGAGACCCGCCTGGGCAACTTGGCGAGACCTCATCTCTACAATAAATCAAAATGAGCCGGGTGTGGTAGCGCGCGCCTGTAGTTCCAGCTACTTGGAAGGCTAAGGTGGAAGGATCGCCGGAACCCAACAGGTCGAGGCTGCGGTGGCCGGGAGCGGCCACTGCACTCCAGTCTGGGTGACAGAGTAGGACTCCAACTCGAAAAAAAAAAAAAAGAACAAAATATAAAAGCATGTTAAATATTTCATTTGTGCTAGCCCTTCAGTTTTCTATGAACTTCACTATAATTTTATGATAGGCTGCTCAGAAAACATTATTGCATTCTCCGTCTTTCAGAGTTTTTTGTGACCTAAAAGGCTAATATGAAGGTCTAAACATTGTTTGATTTAACTATCTGTATATCTTTATTATGTGTCTCTTCTTTCTCCTTCTATACTTCGTGAATACCTTTCATTCAAGTGAGACTTGTTTTATTATAACCTGCTTTACAACCTGTAGTAAATTTAAGAATCGGATGTGTCAAAGCAAATCTAACAGACTGATGCATTTGTTGTAATTTTCTTGCTTTATTTTTGGTTACTTATAACAGAGACGGCAGGTTGGGACAAGATATAATCTCTATGTCTCTCAACAGCAGTAGCACCTATGAATTTCTTTAGGTATCCGTTCGTTTCTAATTGTATAAGCAGAAACGTGCATCCTTCACATTAATTTGACACAAGATAGTATCCACAATGTCCCTCAAGCTTTGTGTATTGAGAGACATGGTGTCCCCTTTTTTTTAATTCCTTTTATTAAAAGAAAGCCTTTGCTTACTGGGCAAATGTTTCAGATTTACTTAAAGCAATATGTTGGGTATTTATTCCCCAGGGGCAGGAACCTAGACCAGATGCCCATTTGAAGTGTATTTCAGTTGAATAGAATTCATCATTCACCTTCTCAGACTATTATGGTTTAGCTGCATGGATGTCCAAGGCTGATAAACCCCTTAAATGGAAGTGAGATTTCTATCAGATTGATTTTTCACACTATACTTTATGTTCTATGGTATCAATGACAAACATCAAAATCTCTTGTCTTTCATCCCCGTAGGTCTGTTTCAAAAATATTGCAAAAGACACTCGATGATAGCACAGGACACTTTTACTGAAACCGCACTCTCTGAAGCTTTCTCTTATACATGAAGAATACAACTAAGTTCTGTCATACCAGTAAAACTTAGCAGTGTCATAACACACATTCAATTGAGTATTGCATAGAAGCTAATAAATGTGCTTTTTTCCCTCTGAATAAGATAAAGAAACACCGAGAATTCTTGGATGCAATTAGATTTTGTGTCTCAATTGGAAGAGATTGAACTAAATCCCGCAATGAGAAGGACTGAATTGCTCTCATTTATTCTTGTTTCTTAAAATCGGAGAAATGTACATGGCAGGAAAAAAGTTGGAAATTATTTTATGAGCTTATCATTTGGAACAATAACTTGGAATCCCATGTTATTTCTTAAAACATAGATGAACAGGTTTGGACCCCGAGGTTTCTGACTCTATAGGTCTGACTGGTGCCTGACAAGTTGAATCTCTAAGTACTAAGTGATGAAGGAATATTCTGAGTAGAGCCATATTTCCACCACCTAGTCCACTTTCCTAGTTGAGCCAGCTCCCATTTACCTTTTGAAATAAGATCAAATTTCCTACTCTGTGTTCCTCTCAGCAAACTTAAAAAAATTGCCTTGCCTCTTTTCCATATCTCAATCATAGTCTTTAGGATTTATTACACTACACTCATGATTAATTTCCAAATTAGACTTCCTCCTGGCAGTGTATCTCTTTATTTATTCACTGTCTCATGTCATACATTTCTTGAATGCTTGGTGTTTCTTGGGGATCCGATTATCTCTATAACTGAGAGTCTTGATTAGTCAAGATCAGCAGGTATAATGCCTCACTCTGGCCAAGTGACACATCTTGGTGGCCCAGACATGGGAGTCTGAATCGCATTGCAAGATCCAGCAATCCCTGAAGGAGTGGGAACAGGTGATTGGAGGACTATTGCTACCTGTTGCACCTGCCCTTTGTGTTTCAGTGCACAGAGGGAGTGATTTATTTCCATTGTATGGTGACCACATGATACACTTTCTGGCACCAACACTAAGAGTCTCCTGCAACAATTTTAGACATATCTCTTTCTCTTCATGAACTACTCCCCTCAAATATTTGGAGATGTTTCTCCTTTGTTTGGAGTTCTGTGGTGCACAGCAGGAACTGTTCACTCCTCATGCTGTGGTGAGTAATATTATTTGACCCTGAGCACAGTCCTTTTGATCTTAAGCTTCAGGTCTTTCATAAGTTTAATGAAGCCTTTTTTCTCCTTTATTTGCTTTAGTGGTTTCTGGTCTGGAGTTTCTCTTTTGACAGACCTACACTGGAATTCCATCTGTCTTCTATCTATTTTCATTCGTCTTTTCTTCCTTAAACTTTGTTCATTTTTCCACTTCTTTAACTTGATGTCAGTTCCTCACTTTGCTTTTATTTCAACAATTCAGCTTTCTGTAGAGCCATTTTGCTGTTCATTGTCTTCGTGGCTGTTTTTGTTGAGTTTTTTCCTTTTGTCTCCATCCATTAGTTTCTGATCTCAAATTACTTCTCCATGGTTTCCTTTTCTAATTTATAGATGTGCTTTCCTCTTGAATTGTGCATGTGCGCATGTGTGTGTTAATGAACCAGAAATCTTCAAATAACTTCTGATTCTTTCAATAAATTCTGGTATATTGATACAACACTTTGAGACAACTTACTCGATTTTGATTTTTGTTTGATTATGTAAGAAAAATTCAAGTGGGTCAATGGGGCTTAGATGTCCAAACTCATATTGATACCCTAACCTAAAATCTCTAAATATATTTTAACAAAATGGAGATCACATTGTATATACTTTTCTATTTATTTTATCACGTAATATTGTATCATAAATATTTTTTCTTCCTATGGCTCCGTTACCTATCATCATATAAATATGCTACTTAGTCAATTTACATATTATCACATATTTAGATTGCTTCTAATTTTAAAGTATTATAAATAATATTATAATGACCATTCATATCCATAAATCTTTCTATTTTTTTACAATTTCCATGGGAAATATTCCTTTAAAATGGTCAAAAGTTATGAGAATTGTAAAGACTCTACTCCAATGCCCAAATTGGTTTTTTAACTTATTTTTCATTCTTTGTTTATTATTAATTTATGTATTTATTTTAAGTGAGAAAGCAGGATTTATTGAGAGGACAGAAAAGTTCCCACAGTGGGAGGAGACCCAAAGGGGTTGCCTCCCAAATTGTTTTACAGGAACATTTTTAAATGTTTTCAATTTTACTAGGAGTGCATGAGATGCAAGTTTTTAGATAAAAATGTTCTTTTTCTTTTTTTGCTATAGTGCAGCTGGTTGTTTCTTGTGGTTAAGAACCACCTGTGTGAGTGTGTGTTTTTTTTCTTTTTTAATATGCTTGTGTACTTTGACCATTGTTTTATTCTAGTGCTAAATATTTTCCACTTATTGGTTAATAAGTGCTTTTATAATATGATAAACTTTATTATAATATCTATTTCAATTGTGGTTTTATTTTGTGAACTGGCTTTCCTAATCAACTTTGTTTAAAATCCCATCATCTAAGATTAGTCAAAACAATTATACTTGAACTCTCATGACCTATGAGGATTCCATGTTGGTCTCTGACATTTTGTGTGTGTGTGTGTGTCATTTTGAATAACTCTTCATATAAAGATATTACTGTTTTTATAACCATCACATGCTATACTTTTACAAGGAAAAATTTCCTATATTCCTGCCTCATATCATTTATTTAGCTTATATTTTATAGTCAAAAAGGAAACGTATAAAGACTGGTTTGCTTGTTATATGACTTTATTACATTGTGTGTGTGTGTGTGTGTGTGTGTGTGTGTGTGTGTGTGTGTGTGCCACAGACCTTGTAATGATGTGAGTTCTTATAGATGGCTAAACAAACTAACCATGGCTTTTGTACATTTATTAACCTATTTGTTTACTTATTTATAATAACAAAGGCTGCCTGCTTTGATATTTTCTGACAGCTTTTCTATTTATTTGTTTTATGCTGAAATAATTAAGCAGTTTTTGAGGTGCTATAAATTTTTGGTTATAATTAGGACTAATTAGAATAGTTTAGGTAACAGACAAATAAAATTCAAACCAGCTAAAGTGTAAAACAGTGTTTCCAAATGTATGCTTCAAAAGTTAATATTCTTGAGATCAAACAAGCACTAGACACATTTATATGGTCTGAATGTTTGTAGCCCCCCAAAATGCATATTTTGAAATTCTAATCTCAAAGGAGTAGTATTAGGAGGTGGGGTGTGTAGCGGATGATGAGATCATAAAGATGGAGCCTCATGAGTGAGATTAGCGCCCTTATAAAAGGGACCCCAGAAAACTCCCTTGCCACTTCCACCATGTGAGGACACAGTAAGAAGGCACCATCTACGAAGCAGGAAGTATGTTCTCACCAGACACCAAATCTGCCACACCTTGATCTTGTATTTCCATCTTCCAGAACTGTAAAAAATAAATGTTTGTTGCTTAAAACCTGTGTTGTCTATGGTATTTTGTTATGGCAGAGCTAGCTCACTCCACTCTTGACACAGTGAGAAGATGTGAAAACTAAATGTTTGTTGTTTAAGCCCCCAGGTTATGGTGTTTTGTTATAGCAGCCAGAATGAACTAAGACAACCATCCATCCTGGAAATCTTCCCATATAGACCTTCATACTGATCATTAGCATGTCAAAGGCCTGAGTATCTCTTGGTGAAGGAGGCTATTGTATTTGTCCACAAAGCTCTTGCATGCTGTGTGCATCATGGGTATGTGTGTGCATGTAAAACACCTCCTAAAATCATAAGAGATCATCAGCATCCATAGAACTTTTGAAGAAATGCTTCTCTATGCTTTAGTCACCCAATATGCTCCAAATTTCCTTCATATCTCACTTTTAAAAAGCAAAATATATTAAAATGTCTACTCTCAAGAAAAGAAAGATGTATTTAAAAACATGTTGCAATTACTTTTTGTTGCTATATCAAAAATGTATATTTCACCCTGTTCAGATCACACTGCTTTATATTGCTATAAGTCTTAGGTATCTTAGCAAGGAATAATTTCATCAATAACCTTCCAAGTTCCTGATGGTAGAGGATGAGTTTCATGAGAAGGATATCTTTTTACTTCTGCAAGGATGCCATTTCCTTGCATCTAATAATGAATTTATAATCGGACACCATTCGTGACTGTTTTTAATACTTAAAAAAAGAAAAAGTTTAATGGGAAAAATCAGGGTGAAGTCTTTAACCAACCCAGGTGTTATTCATTACTTATCTTAATTTTTTTAACCTTAAGGCAATTTTCTTAGCAGTTTTATTTCCAGCATGTGTTAGGAAGATGATCTTATCACAGTCTCAATTCCATTATGCATACAATTCTAGCAACAAGTATCAGCAGGTGTGCCTAGAGAGAGGCGCGGATGAACCTAAACTTTTCAACAAAAACCTACAGGAAGAGCCAAGCGTTAGCAAAAAACTCATTATATCCTAACAGTGAGAATTTGACTTTTTAGAAAGGCAACAAAGAAGCTTTTTTACATCAGATTGTGCTTTGGAGCATAGTTGGATGCAAAGCTCAACTAGAGCAGGGTTCTCCAAATTTAGCAAGCATTGCAATCACCTGGTGGGCCCCACCTCCAGAGGTTCTGATTCATGTAGGTCAAGGGCAGGACCCTAGAATTTGCATTTCTAACAAGTTCTCTGGTGTTACCAATGCTGTTGATCCCAGGACCACATTTTGGAAACAACTGAAGCAGATAAATTCTGAAGGTTCCTCAAAGAGGCAGGATCTTCTTCTGATGTGTTAAATTTCTTTCCTCTCCGAAGTTACCAAGTTATGATTAGAGTGGGGCAGAAATCTCCCAGAGACCTAGAGAATTATGTATCTTAATGTGCCCACAGTTCTTTAGCTCATGAATTCTTGATTACTCCCACCTTCAGTAACCCAGCAGTCTTAATCATTGCTTTCACAATGTTCACACTCTGTCTTACAGAAGTATTACTCAGTTGTGCTTCTATATGTCTCAGTGTTCAAATAACCTTTTGGCATTCAGACTTGCTGGGTTACCTTTGCTGTTGTACTACACATAATATTCACAAGAGTGGTCAGGACCCACTTCTCTATGGATATTTTCCTTCAGTGTTTACTGCATGCTTCTAACAAAATGTCACACTGTCTCCATTCCATTTAAAAACTTGATCCACAAATCATTTTTATCTTCGTGAGTTTCATAATGATGGGCTTGCCTATCTTCCTATGATCCTGTTTTTCTTCTCAGAATAGTTACATTTGCAGATTTTTTCTACAGAAATTCAAATGGAAGGTTTACTTTATTTGGCTTTCTTTTCCATAATGTATGTACACCTTCAAAATAAAAAAACTGCATAAACAGAAGCAAATCATTTTTCAAGACTTTGAAAGAAATACATCAATCCTTTATTTTATTGATTTCTTTGCAGAGATTTAAAAACTACCCTTTGGAAACTATGAACAAAAGGGGCCTTATCTTTCCAGTCCTATTTATTTCAATATCTCAGGTTCTTCAAATAGCTTTTTATTGACTGGTTTTGAGGAAGATTCCTTCTGGAAGCATCCTTTTTTGTCCTATATGTTCATGACCATTCTTAATTGATCCTCTTTTTTTTTTTATGTGGAGTCTCACTCTATCGCCCAGACTGGAGTGCAGTGGCACGCTCCCGGCCACCACAGCCTTGACCTGCTAGGCTCCGGCAATCCTTCCGCCTCATCCTGGCCGGAACTACAGGTGTGTGCTACCACGCCCGACTAGGCCCTGTCTTAAGCTGCCTTCTTTTCTCCCTCTGATGCATTTAGGAACCCTAATTACTCAGCTTGTTCATTTTCCTTCCAAAAAATCACTAAAACACAAAGTTTCCTTCTGAAAAGTCTCTGAAAACACTAATATATTAATAATATTATAAATCCTTTCATTAACACAGCACTTAATATTTTTAAAGTGCTTTTAAATATTCTTGTCTTAGAACAATGCCAAAAAATCTAGTCTTTATTCACAGTTGACCTTTCTTTTAACATGAAACTCATTAAAGGAAATTTTTTCATCTACTTCATCGCCATTGTATTTTGCTTTAGTTTTCCAAGTGGGTTTAGGTCAAATAACTTTTATTTAAAACTAATGACTATTCGACTAGAAGATATCTTTTTACACTTCTCAAAAGAAGACACACAAGTGGCCAATAAACATGTGAAAAAATGGTCAACATTACTAATCATCAGTGAAATGCAAATTAAAATCACAATGAGATATCATCTCACACCAATCAGAATGGTTATTATTAGAAAATCAGAGAACAACAGATGTTGGCAAGGTTGCTGAGAAAGGGGAATGTTCATTCACTCTGGGTGGAATTGTAAACTCATTCAACCTCTATGAAAAACAGTATGGATATTTCTCAAAGAACTAAAGATACAAAAAAGATACCTCTACGTGTATATTCATTGCATTCACAATAGTAAAATCATGGACCCAACCTAAGCACCCACCAACGATTGGATAAAGAAAATGTGGTGTATATGTACATCATGTAATACTTACTACTCAGTCATAAAAAGGAATGAAACCTTGTCCGTTCCAGCAACATGAATAGAGCTGGAAATCATTATCCTAAGTAAACTGACTCACAAATAGAAAACCAAACACTACATGTTCTCACTTACATGTGGGAGGTAAATGGCCACAAAATTGAAAATAATAGACACTGGGGACACCAATAAAAGGGAGATGAGGAGGGTGGTGAAAATTCGCAAATTACCTATTGGGTACAATGTTCACTGTCTGGGGACTAGGCCACCTGAGACCCAATTGCCACCACAACAAAATATGTCCATGTAACACACATGCATGGGTACCCCATGAATCTGAAATAAAAATGGAAAAAAGGCTGGACTCAGTGGCTCAGCCTGTAATCCCAGCACTTTGGGAGGGCATGGCGAGGGGATTGCCTGAGCCCGCAGATTCAAGACCCGCCCCTGCAACTTGGCAAGACCTTGTCTCTACAATAAATCAAAAATCAGCCTGGTGTGGTAGCGCAAGCCTGTAGTTCCAGGTTACTTGGAAGGCTGAGGCGGAAGGATCGCCAGAGCACAGCAGGTCAAGGCTGCGGTGAACGGGAGCATGCCACTGCATTCCAGCCTGGGCGACAGAGTGAGACTCCAACTCAAAAAAAAAAAGGAAAAAAATAAGAATTGAAGGGCCAGATGGCCCATGGATTTGCTGACCCTTATCTATATATACAAGGAGGACCAAAAAAAAAATGAAATTTATTTATTAAAAATTGTGTGTGTATTCTTTTTTTTTTTTTTTTTTTTTTTG
>NW_007247780.1:857659-865306 GCF_000164805.1 Carlito syrichta | reverse complement strand
TTTTGAGTTGGAGTCTCACTCTGTTGCCCAGGCTGGAGGACAGTGGCACACTCACAGCTACTACAGCCTTGACCTGCTCTGCTTTGATAATCTTTCCTCCTCGGCCTTCCAAGTAGCTGGAACTACAGGCACATGCCTCATGCCTGGTTAATTTTTCTTGATTTATTGTAGAGATGCGGTCTCACCAAATTGCCCAAGCTGATCTCGAACCCGTGGGCTCAGGCAATCCTCTCAACTCAGCCTCCCATAGTGTTGGGATTATAGGTGTGAGCTGCCGTGCCTGGCCTATTTATTCTTACATGTTTAAGCTTTCTTCAAAGTACTGTTTGATGTCGCACACCTTTTGAGACATGTTTTCCGCTGCTCAAAAAAAATTTTAATTCATCAATTTGGCTGCCTTTTAGTACTTCTGTGATTTTTTTGTTTCTCCTCTTCCACATCCACAAAACAATTCCCTTTGGAGAATTTTTTCATCTGGAGAAACAATAAAAAGTCGATCAGGTGAATAGGGAGGCTGGGGACATGGGGGTCATGCCATTTTTGGTCAAAAACTGCTGAACACAGCACAGCGTAAGCAGGTACGCTCATCAATCACCCAACATAAAATGGGCCGACACGGTGAAAGAATCTCCAAAATAAAAATTTACTGAAGCCAAATGCAACCTCTCACAACAATGTTAGCTGGTACACTGATGCTGATGGGATTCTAGAACACTTATCTAGTGAGGAAAGCCTGTACTACAAGGGGCCCACATGCCAAAAACATAATTCCAGCTTTTTTGGATCCCCTTGGTTATCTATCCAAAGGCTATTCATGGGGAGTTTCAGAGACTATATATACATATAGACCATATGGTTCTCATATCTCAACACATGCAATGTCTGCTGAGAGAGGTCTTTCCCATGCCTGGATCAGACTTCCAGCTTGTGTTCCTATTTGTACCTGTGCATGTCCTAATATAATCCTCACCAAAATGTTTCACTGTTTATCATTTTTTAATTTGCTGTTTTTACCAGATTGTAAGCTTTAAGAGAGCAATGACTTTCCCTGTTCTGGTGCTTAGCATCCATGGTGCTTTGGACAAAGTAATTATCCAATAAATACTTCAGTGCATTTTCTGGTCCTCTTCCATTAAAAAAAGTCTTTATAAAAAGATTACAAATTTTCGTTAGAAACTCAACATAAAACACTATTTTATGGAATTATTGATGCTTTTGAAGTATATCCTGATTTTTACATTTTTGCTAATATCAATTTTTCTTCATTTCATTCAGACTTTAGATTTAATAATGCCATTCTATTTTGGGGGGGATCAGAAAGCCTTGCATATTTGAGAATTGAATACATGAATTTCGGGCTCCAGTGAACTAGAACCCAGGTTCTAATAAAAACTAATTTTTATTTTATTTTTTAAATGAATTAATTTATTTTTATTGATATGTAATATTTATACATATTTTAGGGGTACATGTGATATTTTGATATCTTTATACACTGCATTATAGTCAATAGTATATTATAGAGTGATAAGGATATCCATCACCTCTAAAAGAAGAATTGGAATGTTCCCAAGACAATTCTTCTCTTCTAGCTATTTTGAAATATATAATAAATTATTGTTAACTATAACCCTACTGTACTATCAATACTAAAACTTATTCCTTTCATTTAACTAGTATCATTTTTAGAAAAGTTTTTTGCTCTTTAAGGTGGAGAGAAAACTAGGAGATAGAAGAATTTGCTCCACAAAGATTTAGAAGTTCTGGATTCTGATTATGGCCTTGGTACTGACCAACCATGGAAATTAGGAATGAATCACCAACTCACCTGATTCCCAGTTTGCCCCACTTCAAAATGGTGATAAGTATATTTTCTCTGTCTGTTTAACAATTTTTCATAAGAAAAAAATGAGATTGTCACTTGAAAAGATGTCGTAGATACTGAGATGTCATATTATCAGAAGCTGGGTTTTGTAGTTTGCCTGAAGCATTTTCTTCCCTATCACAGCTAAAGTCATGATTCCAGCCAAGTCTGAGAAATGATAGACCAATTAGCTTATCCATTCGTGTATCTCTTTGATGTTTAAAATTTCCATTCTCCATGTTCTGTCCTATTAAAATGTTTCTGTATTTCCTCTGGCTTCCACACTTTAGAAGCACCGTCTTGCTTCACATTCTCTTATGAACTGCAAGATTTGGGAAAAACAAACATTCAGGTGAACATTCAGATGGATTCATTGATTTACTGTGTCAGCAATGCTCAAGGCCAACACTCTATCCTAAAACAATAGCTGCTTGGAAAAAGACAACAATTTAGCGCAGTCCAAAGAACAGGCTCATTGTTTTTCTAGGAAAGATGTGTAGGCACTGAATTCACAAGATGGCATTCAGCTGACATCATGGAAGCTTGGGTCACAGAGAATATCAGAAGAGGTCAGCTGCTAACCATCTGTTAGAGATGGCCGGACTGCAAAAAAGTCCAAATGTGCTTATAACTGATGGAGTTCCCAAAAGCACTCAGGTGTACCAAGTCCCATAATTTGAAACTCTGTAATTAATTAGAGATTTATAAGGAAAAAAGCAAAAAACTTAAATCTATCCCTGCTGGTTACATGATGTATGAACATATTCATCTATTTGGTTCTATTAAGAATTTTGTCAAGGATCTTAAATTTTCCTCCGCCAATAGAGCAGTTTCACAATCTTGTATTCTCAGAGAGTCAAACACCTCATTCTTCTTAACTGGCTCATTAAGCCCCTTTAACATTCCTTGATAAAATATGTTATTGCCTTACAGGTTCTATCATAATTAGTCATTAGGGATATCTTGGATAACTCTAAATATTCAAAGGCAACACTGCACCTGTGAACTGTATTTTGAAGAAAACCAGGAGGTATGTAGGGAATAAAAAGAATACAAAGCTCTCGAATGCAAATTATCCTCTTAGTGGTATATTAAAGCTCAATTTTTAATTAGATCAAAGTCTGGAATTCAAAGCCCTCATTTCCTGAACAATGGACATATTAGAAGTACGCATTAAATCCTTTTTCTCCCCTCAGCACATTCTAATGAAAAATCCCTACATTTAGATTTATTTTGTCAATTTATTTGCACTGTTGATTATTATTATTTTTAAACCTCAGACTAGAGTGAGTAATGATTAACTTCAGAATGCAGGGAATAAAAGCATAATTGTCCATTGATATATATGAGTAGTGTAAGATTGACCTATTGTTGGAAATCACTTTAACTTTAATGCTAAACTAGCTCAAATAACTCATGTTTTTCATTTAAATTCTGCAGAATAATAGAATGAGCAAAATATGACTGTTTACATTACATTAATATTGTGACTATACCCTTAAACAAAAGTGGTTCATATAAGCACAAATGGGTACCTTTGGAGATCTGAGTATAAGAATACCATTTTGAAAAACATAATAGACACTCCAATTATTTAAAATAGACAGTTTTCCATCCACTCATACTTCATGCCAGATACTACTAAGTTTAGGGGAATAAGTTCACAGTAAAGTTCAACAATTCAAACGAACAATCTGTGCAATATGGGAAGTTTAGCCTGGGAAAAGCATCTTCTAATAGATTACATGTCAAAATATTTAAGAACAAATCAATAATGGCCCACTTGTGATTACATCAGAAAACTATCAGTTTTTTCTTAGATGGTCTATTGATAGAATAGATTTACACAATGGAGTAGTAATAAATAATAAATTACAGCTAGAGAGCTCAACCTGAATAAATTTACCAACCATGACATTGAATTTTTTAAAAGAAGCATTTGTCCAGTCTGAGCATATTTACATAAATATCAAAACATGAAAAGTGAAATAATATATTTCTATTACTAATATATTTACATATAAATATGTATATACAAACATGCAAATATTTTTGAAATAATATTGAATATAGATAAATATGTATGTGCCAAACCTATAAATAAGGGACAGGTTTGTTGGCTCATACCTATAACCCAACTTTGGAAGGCCAAAGTGGAAGGATCACTTGAGGCCAGGAGTTCAAGACCAGCCTGGGCAACATAGAAATACCTTGTATTCGCAAAAAAAATAAAGAAATTAGCCAGATGAGGTGACATCTATAGTCCCAGCTACTCCGGAGGCCGAGGCAGGAAGTTTGCTCGAACCCAGGAGGTCGAGGCCACAGTAAGCTATGATTGCACCACTGCACTCCAGCCTTGACAACAGAACAAGACCCTGTCTCTAAAAATAAAAAAAAAAGTTAATAATGATAACACTCAACCAAAGTCAAAGGTAATTACCTTCTGGTAGTTAAAAGTTGTTTTAAGGTGAGCACTCAACACTGTTTTTAAATATTTAGAACTTAAAATCAATGGAAACAAAGAGCAGTTACACGAATAGAAATGGCCCTAGAGAAAGGGTGGTGCACTTGAAAGTCTAGGATTGAATCCTGACCCTATCCTTTGATAATAAAGAGACCAAGGAAAATGACAACTTTCTGAGTCATAGAATTCTCCTGTGGACAAATAAAAGTGATGCTAGTTGTGAGTATTAAATGTTACCACAGGCACTAAAAGTCCCTAGCACGGCTCTGGAGAAGTAATAGGCAATTAACAATTGTTCGTAGATACAATCAACCAATAGAAATCAGGCATTAACTACAGTTAGGAACAATGTTTTGAATGACAGAAGAAAAAAGAAGAAACACAAGATCTCACTGAACAAAAGCCACAAAAGGGATTGATGAATATTAGCTGTGCACAAGGTGAAGTAAGAGAACAGGTCAAGAACACTTACTTCAGCTTTTGGTGTACAGTGAAATCTTCCCAGAGAAACAAGTGAAATTGAAGCCCTGATTCTTCAGATATTAATAGACATGTGCCAGGCAGAGAAGAAAGTTGGTGTACAGATGTGGAAATAGGAGAGAGAACACTAAGTTCTGGGAAATGCAAGAACATTGATGCTTGGAGAAGGAACGTGAAAATGAATGATGAGAAACGGAGATGGGGATGTATATATGGGTCAAATCGTAAAAGACATTCATTCAACACTTAGTGACTACTCAGTAGGTACCAGGCAAAATTTAGACATAGGTGGGAAGATTGCACAAATGGAGATCTGAATGCAAAGCCAACATGGAAGCTGACCTATGAAGCTTGCATTCCAGAGTGGAAAGTCACAATCTAGAGTCTTTTTATCTTATTTTATATTATTTATTTATTTGTTTATTGAATTATTACTATCTTTGGCACCATCCCAGAACACTGTCAGGAGACAGGGCACTTATTCACAGAATCTCTCTGTCCTCAGCCAGATATGTTTCCACTGACCTAAGGAAGATTCTGAAAATGGAGGAGGCCTATGGCCTGTTGACCACAGGAGGGGAGAAGGAGGTTTGTTGTACAGCTGTAATGCACAAGGAAAAAGAGCAGGCGCTACCCACAGTTGAGGTGGCAAAGACTCTTAATCAGTTACAATGAGCCCAAGGGAAATTGCACCAATTCTTTGACTCTCTGGAGGCAGCTGTGTATGTTTCATGCTATTATGAGAATTTAATTTGAGACTATTTTAGAATACAATGGAGGCAAAAATTCTGATTTAATTTTGGCTCTTTTACTTGGCAAATTTTAGCAAATATACTGTGTCTTATTTTTAATAAAGGAGCATAAGAAAGAGAAATCATCATACCTTGGCTAAAATAGATATTGTGACTCCTTCATAAGACATGCTATTCAAATTACCTCATCAGAAGGAGTTAGGACCAGAATGTGCCATCTCCGGAGGCCTTGAATCAAAGTGGTGATATCTACCTAAATAAATTCAAGCCAGATACTTGGGGTCATGAGAGAAAGCAAAGGTCACAAAGGGTGACCATAGGGAAATAAATGGGATAAAATTAAAAGATAGATTTTGTGTGGTGATTGTGGATGAACAGCAAAGGGAATATAGTGAGATGAATGGAAGTCATAACAGACAACTCACAAGAAGGAAGGCAGAACAGATTTCTTCAATGATGATAATGATCCTATTGAGTACTATGGAACTCATGCTGAGAAAAGTAAAATATAGTCCTGGGTTATTTTGTTTAAATATTTTTTAAATGGTTGTAATAGAGACTTACATGTCCATACATATGAAATGTAAATTAAAACATCTCAAATACGTGAATGTGACAGAATTGCCAACAGTGTATAAGGGTGGTAAAAATGTCTAGTGTGCTCTTAAAAAGCCATAACAAGCTGAGCTCGGTGGCTCAGCCTGTAATCCCGCGCCTTTGGGAGGCTGAGGTGAGTGGATTGCCTGAGCCCGCAGGTTCAAGATCCGCCTGGGCAGCGAGACCTCATCTCTACCATAAATCAAAAAATCAGCCGCGCGTGGTAGCGCATGCCTGTAATTCCGGCTACTCGGAAGGCTGAGGCGGAAGGATTGCGGAGCCCAGCAGGTCGAGGCTGCGGTTGCCGGGAGCGGCCACTGCACTCCAGTCTGGGTGACAGAGTGAGACTCCAACTCAAAAAAAAAAAAAAGCCATAACAATAGTTGTTCTAAGAAACTAAAATTATAAAATTGGTCTGAGGAAATCATAGCCCCGAACGATGCATTTTAGGATGTGCATGTTGGTTGAAGACTATAGTCACGGAAAAAGTAAGCCAGAAAAATCTCTGTCAAAAGGATAGAATTAAGGCGGAGACAATGAGGCTCAAAAAGTTAAACATAGAAATACCATATGTTACCCAGAAATTCCAACCCTAGGTATAAACCCAGGAGACATGAAAGCTGGAACTCAAACAGGGATTTGTACATGAATGTTTATAGCAGCATTATTCACAGTAGCCAAAAAGTGAAAACAGCCCAAAATCTTTATCAACAGATGAATGGATAAACAAATTGTGATCCATCAGTACAATGGAATACTATTTAGCCTTTAAAAAAGGAAGGAAGCAAAAATAAAGTGTTTTTACAAGTGTCAGTCAAAAAATAAAAAAATAAGGAAGGAAGTACTGATATGTGCAGCAACATTGAAGGACCTTGAAAACATCATGCTCAATGAAAGAAGTCACACACAATGCCACATACTGTGTGATTTCATTTACACAAAAAGTCCATATATACTTATAAATCCATAGAGACAGAAAGTAGATTAGTAATTGCCAGAGGCTTGGGATGGGAGTGGGAAGGGGAATTAGAAATGATGCTAAACGAATATGGGATTTCCTTTTGGGTGATGAAAATATTTGGGGATTAAATAGAGATGACGGTTATATGACATTGTGAATATATTAAAGATCACTGAATTGTACATTTTAAAGATGGTTAATTTTATGCTACGTGAATTTGCCTCCATTAAAAAAAAAAGAAGGCCAGGCTCAGTGGCTCAGCCTGTAATCCCAGCACTTTGGGAGGACGAGGTGAGTAGATTGTCTGAGCCCATGGGTTTGAGACCACTCCGGGCAACTTGGGAGACCTCCTCTCCACAATAAACCAAAAATTAGCCGGGCGTGGTAGCGCGCACCTGTAGTTCCGGTTACTTGGAAGGCCAAGGTGGAAGGATCGCCTGAACCCAGCAGGTCAAGGATGTAGTGACCAGGAGTGTGCCACTGCACACCAGCCTGGGCGACAGAGTGAGACTCCAACTCAAAAAAAAAA
>NW_007247780.1:850474-857571 GCF_000164805.1 Carlito syrichta | reverse complement strand
GACCTGCCTGGGCAGGCGAGACCTCATCTCTACAATAAATCAAAAAAATTAGCCAGGTGTTTTAGTGTGCGCCTGTAGTTCCAGCTAGTTGGAAGGCTGAGGCGGAAGGATCGCCAGAGCCCAGCAGGTCCAGGCTGCTGTGGCCGGGAGCGGCCACTGCACTCCAGTCAGGGCAACAGGGAGACTCCAACTCAAAAAAAAAGAAAGAAAGAAAGAAAGAAATACCCTGAAAAAAACCCAATACTTTGCATAGCATGTAGGGAATATAGATAAATATCTGTAGAACATTTTTTTAACTCGAAGATAAAGGGAAAATAATACCTGCTCTACTTTTAAAATGCTAGAGAGCAGCAGAATATTTATTTTTTTCATTAATTTCACCCTTATTTATCTTTTAACATTTTATTTTAAGATAATTATAGGATTTCCAAAAGTTGCCAAAATAGAAAAGAGAGTTTTGTAGACCCTTCAGAATGTTTTTTCTAATGTTAACATCTTATGTCACCATAGGGCAATTATACAACCAAGAAATTATCATTGATATGATGCTATTAACTAAACTACATATCTTATTAGAATTTTGCCAGTTTTGCCCCTAGTATTCTAATTCAGTGACCAAGATCAAGTGTAGAATTCCACATTGTATTTAGTTATCATATCTCTCCTCATACCCTCTCTTTTAATTGGTGACAATTTCTCCCTCTTTCCTTGTATTTCATGAATCAGTTATTTCATAACCATGACACTTTTGAAGAGCAATAATCTGTACGCCATTTGTGAGGCATTTTTAAAGATCTCAAAATAAAAATTTAAGTATTTAAAGACAGAGGTACTCATCTGAGTAATGTTTGGCAAGAGAAAGGCAGAAAGCAATGGCAAAAGTCAGAGTCTCAAAAATTAGGAAAACAAATATGTAAATGATATATACGCAAGCTGTAGAAATGAACATGGTCTCTACAAAATGGTGGAAGGACAAGAAATTCAACAAATAAAGACTGTCACAGAGAATGAGAAAAAGAAAGATTTGACAGATGTCATGCCATACTGACCATTGACAGTGACCATGGGACAAGGCTCTTTAGAGTAGTTTAGGTTCAGCTTTCAGCCTATCATCACCTCTCCATCATGGAGTGATAAGATGACCTTTGTCATGGTTCTACTCTGCTTCAGAGTCAAGTGTTCCCTAAACTCTGGGGTTTCTCAAAGATCCGGAACACTCATTGTCCCCATGCCCTAGTTCCCTGGCCCCTTTCATCAGGTTAACCCTTGACTTTAGGTTCTACGTTCACATTACTTCCTCCAAGGCCATTTCTAGTAATACATTTATCTTAACTTTAATGTACTCTGATTCACACCAAACCCTATAACCTGTTACTCCATTCTCTACTCCTGATATGCTTAGAAATGACCAGTGATTTTCCAATCAAGATATTTTCAGGTTGACTTTTTTCTCCCAATGTATACCTGCCTATATGCCAGTGGCTTCTCTAGTACCACCAAGTACCTCTGTATTATAGTATATCCTTTGAAAGATTATGGATTGCAACTTCACCATTCAAATTTATCACTTTAGCCTTTGATATCAGTCTTTCAACATGCATCAAGAAAAATCAGGTTTCCTCAAGACAATGATATTTTTTTAAATGTCCCACGTGTTAGTTTTCTTTTTGAATTCATTAATTTCCTGGTAAAATAAGTCTAAAAAAAGTGGAGCCAGGTTTGAAAATTTTCCACAGTCTTCAATCGCATACACTGGGTGTTTCACTGAGTCAATAACTCTGAAAAATACTAATGTGTCTATGCAAGGAAGTTTCCAGAAGTACTTGGAAGCCAACACAAGTATACTAAGCATCGTCAAGGACAGAAGAAAGTGCTCTTGAAAAGGCACTTTTAGCTGGGCTCGGTGGCTCAGCCTGTAATCCTGCGCCTTTGGGAGGCTGAGGTGAGTGGATTGCCTGTGCCCGTGGGTTCGAGAACTACCTGGGCAGCGAGACCTCATCTCTACAATAAATCAAAAAAATCAGCCGGGCATGGTAGCACATGCCTGTAATTCCGGCTACTTGGAAGGCTGAAGTGGAAGGATCGCCGGAGTCCAGCAGGTCGAGGCTGCGGTGGCCGGGAGCAGCCACTGCACTCCAGTCTGGGCGACTGAGTGAGACTCCAACTCAAAAAAAAAGAAAAGAAAAGGCACTTTTGTAATATACACTGCTCCAAAAATGTAGAAGTAAGTTTATTTTATGTTTATAACAATATGCGGCAGAAAGAAGAATTTACTTTCCAACAGAGCTTATGTTATCTTTGAGTGTTTATACTTGAACCATGAAGAAATTGCCAGAGATGCGCCTCTTCTCTATTCCCTTCCCACACACATCTGAGATAGTGTAGACAATAAGAAAGAGAAATTCTAACATTAGTGAAATAAAATCTTTCTCCCTCTCCTCCTACTCTTCAAAGAAATCTTGGATATTTTCAGGAAAGTCCTCATGTTTAAGTGACTGCAGTAACTTAGTTGCTCAATACTAAAGTGCTTTTTTTTAATCCAACTAAGCCTTTTGGCATAGAATATTTTAAAAGTCATACCTAAAATATCAATAACTCATCAATTTACAGAAAAGACAACCTCTGGGAGACTATTATAATCTTCCAAGGATTTGTATGGAACTGAAAGCTCCTTGTCTATGAAATTGCCCATAATTTACAGAAACATGACTGAAAATGTGGATCTAAAATGGAATTATAAAGCATGCAGCTTTGAGAAATGGGGTGTTGATAAACATAAGTATATTAAACTCAAAAATAGTTTAACCACTTCTATGATCAGCACCAAATATCACTTGTACTAAAGTAATACAATGAGATGCTACAAAATAAAACATATTGTTATTGTAATATAGGTACAAATTATTTGAAAAATGAGAGGATCAAAAACTTCCACCTTCATTTGGAGTACCTTTAAGACATAGCTATTGAGTCGCTATCTCTAGACCATTCAAAATGAGATCATTCAAAGCACAAATTTGAATGCATCAAATTTCATCATCTCTTAGGAGCATCATATCCCTGAGAGCTATTGGATATTGGAAGGGTGGATTGATTTCTTTATATTATTACAACTTTGGGGAGGGAGTTGTTACTTTAGTGTCTCTATCCTATTTATCTGTTGTTGAGAATGAAGTATTTGCATGTATTATGACACTTTGAAATGATGAATTAGAACTGTTAGAGAAAAATGTAGTGCCTGGGTTCCAGCCACTGGGCAGACAGATTACCATTATGCTGTGTGAGTAATACTTTATAAACCTATTAGTCACACAGGAGAGGTGTCACATGTAATTTGATTCATTGCATGTAATGGATTAGGTGAAATTTACTTAGATTTTCAGCAACGTGTGTAAAATAACTAACTTAACCCATCAGCAAACTGTATTTTATCTTTTGAATCTTGTTAGGGCTCTCTAGGCCTACACAATGGATAAGTGGTTTTATTTCAACTGGCATTAGAAAGAGACAAAGTCACAATCTTCTACCACAAATCATTGCTAAACTAGCCCTATTTAGGTTTTTGTTTTATGTATAAAAACTTGTCTTGCCATACACGCTATATAACCATCTACTCATATAGGTGTGGCCTTATGTCAAATAAATCATTCCTTACTTGGGGCAGATACTCTAGCTAGGAAAATATGCAAACCAATTGGTCTGAATGTTTGATTAACAGATGGTTCTTAGCCGGGCTCGGTGACTCAGCCTGTAATCTCAGCACTTTGGTAGGCTGATTCGAGTGGATTGCCTGAGTCCGCAGGTTCGAGACCAGCCCGGGCAACTTGGCGAGACCTCGTCTCTACAATAAAAAAAAAAAAAAAAATTAGCCGGGCATAGTAGCGCATGCCTGTAGTTTTGGCTACTTGGAAGGCTGAGGCAGAAGGCTCACTGGAGCCGGGAGCGTGCCCTTGCACTCCAGTCTGGGCAACAGAGTGAGACTCCAACTCAAAAAAAAAAAAAAGCAGATGGTTTTTAATGCCATATTTTGGCTTTTGAAGATCTACTGAATGTATCTCTTCTTATAAGTACACCAATCCCATCATGAGGGCTCTACCCACGTGGCCTAATCACCTCTTAAAGGGCCCACTACCTAGTAACATCACATTGGGGACTGGGGTTTCACCACATAAATTTTGGGAGAACACAAGCATTCCGTCCACAGCAGCATCTAAATTTTCTTTGCAGGAAATTGTCTCCCTTTCATTCTGTGGAATTGAGGGCTAAGGTAGATCAAGGTGCTTTTCTCCCTTTTAAAAAGCCAAATGGGACAAACATGCACTCTTCCAAAAAAGGCAGGCATTTAACTTAAGCTCCTCCATTCAGGGCATTGCCTCTTGAGCAAGTGATGAGATTGGAATGGGTGCTCAAGACATAATCACGGTAGACTGGTTTGTTGACAAATGGTTTTCAGGAGACTCTGGAGGTCTCTTTTTACATGCTTGATTGCATGTTTTGATCTCCAGATTTACATGAATTTTGTATAGCTGCCTGATAACTTTCTACCAAATTCTAAAATGGGCTTTGATTGCTTTGGATTAAAATGCATACCAATACAGATTTTCTCCATTGGAAGGTGTGTAAGAGGAGGTGGGAATGAAACCTGAAATAATTGCATATCATTTGCCTCATGGGTATGTATTTCATTCATAAAGAATGACTACAAAGGCAAACTATAAAAAAATTAAGTCCCTCGTTCTCATTTTGTCCTTTAAAACAATGACCACATCCACAAAAACACTGGACTACGTGCTAACTTGTGTCATTTTGTAAAAAAAATGATAAACTTAATTTAACTTAATGTTGATTTAAAGTAAATTTTGACATGAAGACGGCTGTTGAATGGCTTGAATTAAAATTGGAAATTGTGTAGCTGACTCTGGGAGGTCAATAGGACTGCTGCTTTTGTCATCCAATGAATTTCAGCATTTTGTTTTGAAGACAACAAAGGATTGAAACCCCAATAGAAAATGATAGATTAAGCGTGGAATAACAATCCTATAGTTCTCTAGGACAGGTGAGAATAGATATGTGTCAAAGAACACCAGAGGTCTCCAAGATGCTTTAACTAGAACGGTCATTTCTACTAGCTTCCTACATCTGCTATTTCTGTGCTTCTCCAGTTTAGATATCGCTTACTCTAATTATTCTGAGAGCCTTCTAGTTGATATCTGCCTTCTAGTGCTCCCCTCTTCTCCCTTCTTTAAACTGTAGCTAGAGCAATCTTTAAAAATAGAAAACTGAGGCTGCTATGGCTCATGCCTGTCATTCCAGCATTTTGGGAGGCCAAGGCAAGAGAATTACCTGAGCCCAGAAGTTCGCAATATGGTGAGACCTCATCTGTATGATAAATACATACATACATACATACATACATACATACATACATATATACATACATACATACATACACACATGCATAAATAAATAAAATTAGCTGGGTGTGATGGTGAGTGCCTGTAGGTTCAACAACTTGAAGGCTGAGGCAGAAGAATTGCCTGAGCCAAGTATGGCAAGGCTGTGGTAGCTGTGATCATGCTACTGCACTACAGCCTGGGCAACAGAGTGAGATCTCGACTCAAAAAAAAATCAAAAACAAATCTGATCATGACACTCTTGGAAAATAACCATAACTTGAACAGCTTCTCATATCTCTTAAGATGAGATCCAACACCCTCACCTTGACCTTGAGAATCTGGTCTCGGCTGACTTTCCCAGCCTCCCCTCCTACTGCCTCTTTACATTGCACCCCAGACAGGCTGCATTTATTTTTATTTCCTACATGTGCCTTAGCCATTCATGTCTCTGGGCTTGTTCCCATGAAATTCATGTTGCCCGAAATACTCTTTACCTTATCTTCCTATTTTGAAACTTCCCACCAACACCTACATTTTGCCAAATTTTTACTCACTCTTCCTGCAGTAAGTATTTCCTGTCTTCTTCCATATTCCTTCCACATACTTTCCCTGTCACTGAACTTCCTACTGTTTTACTGTGCTGAGTTCTCTTCTGAATCGTACTCCTCACTTGATTGTGTTTTGTGGTGGGAAGCAACTAGGTTCTTCATTCACCATTATATTTCTAGGACTTAGTGTGATTCCTAGCAGGTATTTTGTAAAGTAATTGTTGTCAGAATATTGATGACTAAATATCCAATCTACCAATGAGAGGAGATATAGTAGAACCAACAGTCTTTATTTCTCTGTAACCTCCACCCACCAAACAACTTTAGGGGATATCATCTAAGATATACAGTGAAAATAAACTTTGTCTACTTACCTATAATTGTGGAGTAATTACCTAATATTGTAGAGTGGTTTACTGACAGGATATCTGCAAAATATAAAAAATAAAAAATGTTATAATTACCCTACATTAAAACGACATTGATTGAGTATGCCTTATCCTCACACAATACATAAAACCTGCCACAGAATTTTGAAAACTGTATAATGATGCCCAAATGTAAAGCGGTGTGTATAGGATCATGAGAACACACACACAAATAACCATAATATAAAAGCAAGACTAAGACTGTGGGTATTCATTGTGGGCTTTTCCGGTAACTGGGAGATGGATGAATACTTTAGAATGATACTGCTAATCAAAGTGTTAGGTAATCATATTCTGTGAAGCATGATACTATCTGCACAATTTTGCTCTATATTTTTTTAATGCCTGCTTAAAAATGGGGCCAGACTGACATGTTTAACGTGAAATAATTAGGAGAATTTGAGAAGTAGTAATTTTGGTAATTACCAAATAGTGTGATTCTCTCTCAATAAAGCATATGCCAAATTACAGAAAAACATCAGTATGTTGCTTTCCTTTTTTAAGATTTTACATATGGAGCTTACAAGTTTATATATTCCAACGCTTTTTTCCATACTTTATTTAGTTTTTTTTGTGGGTTTTAATGACGCTTGGTTTTTATTTTTTTCTGTGAGATTTCAAGTAACAAAAGTTTCTTTTGGTCTTTCCTCAGGGATTTTTCATGCAGAAATGAATTTTCGTGTTTGCTTTTTTTATCTTTTTATCTTTTTTTTTTTTTTTTTTTT
>NW_007247780.1:834473-850454 GCF_000164805.1 Carlito syrichta | reverse complement strand
CCCAGCCACCGCAGCCTCGACCTGCTGGGCTCCAGCGATCCTTCCGCCTCAGCCTTCCAAGCAGCCGAAACTACAGGCACGCGCTACCACGTCTGGCTCATTTTTTAAATTTATTGTAGAGATGAGGTCTCACCAAGTTGCCCAGGTGGGTCTCGAACCCGCGGGCTCAGGCAATCCACTCACCTCAGCCTACCAAAGGCGTGGGATTACAGGCTGAGCCACCGAGCCCAGCTTGCTTTTTTTTTCAAAGATGTAGCATAGGAGATGCTATATGAGATGTAATGTTGAAGAGTTTTTGCTCTCCTAAGAGAAGAAAGGAAGGATTTCTGCCTATCTCATTCCTATAGATGATACTTTTCATTACATATATTGTAGAACTAAGACTATCTGTTCTGGTAACTAATCATCATTAATTTGTCCTCTTATTCCCTGGGAAACTCTTTAGGTATCTTATTAGTTTTCTCACATTTATATCATATTGCTGCCAATATGATATTCTTTCAATGTAAAAATACCAACACTGAATTAATGTTACACAGCATAGCAATTTTATTTTGCATGTTTTGTTTTGTTCTATTATAATGAGTTATAAAGATGGTTACTGGCTTGAGCCAATATAGTAGTCATTGATTGAAACTCAGCCTAAAGCCATAAACAAAAAAAAAAGAAAGAAAGAAAGAAAGAAACTATTCCAAGCAATGGTAGAACCCAGGGTTTGACTTTTTTCATAAACACTTCTAAAAGTAGGCTTCCTGAGCTAATTAGGAATGAGCTTCCCAAGATGATCCAAAAAACGTTTTAAAGAAAAAAAAGTCCTCTCCCACCAGAATGCAAATATCCATTGGTTTCAAATTTATAGAAGGAAAAAAAAAAGTGGGCATGGTCTCTACTTGTTTATGAAAGACACACTACTATTTTCTTCCTTCAGAGAGCAGCAGCTTGCTGAACAAACACTCTGTGTCAGAGATTTTTCTAGCTTCATCAGAGGCTCATTGCACATGAGTACAAGTTGTGGCTCAAAATTATGACACCAATATTAAGATGAGGAAGCATTAAGGTTTATAAAGCACTTGCTTTATAAATCTGCACTTCCCAGGAGAAGCAGCATCAATATTGCTGTGAACTGATTTGTGTCCTCTCCAAACTCTGTGCTAAAGCCCTAACCTCCAATTTGATGGTATTAGGAAGTAAGGCCTTTGGAAGATTACTGGGTTTAGATAATGTCAAGATGATGGGGTCTTCATAATGAGATTAGTGCCCTTATAAGAAGAGGAAGAGATTCCAGACTGCTCTCCCTCCCCAACGTGAAGAATGAGTGACAATGTGGCCATCTACAATCCAGGAAGAGAGCCTTCATCAGGAACCAAGTCCTCACCAGGGACCAAATCTGCAGGCACCTTGATCTTGGACTTCTAGCCTCTAGAAATGAGAGAAAATAAATTTCTGTTGGCCGGGCTCGGTGGCTCAGCCTGTAATCCCGTGCTTTGGGAGGCTGAGGTGAGTGGATTGCCTGTGCCCGTGGGATTGAGACCTGCCCGGACAACTTGGCGAGACCTCATCTTTACAATAAAAAATCAAAAAATTAGCCGGGCATGGTAGCGCACGCCTGTAGTTCCAGTTACTTGGAAGCCTGAGGTGGAAGAATCGCCAGAGCCCACCAGGTCGAGGCTGCAGTGGCCGGAAGCGGCCACTGAACTCCAGTCTGGGGACAGAGTGAGATTCCAACTCAAAAAAAAAAGAAAAATTTCTGTTGTTAAGTCCTCTGGTCTATTTTTGTTGTTGTTGTTATGGTAGTCCAAGACAACTCATGCATATATAAACATATAATAAATGGAACACACCCACCCCTTTGTGCTTTCACCTTCATAAAACAGCTTCCACCCTGAAATCCATGGAAATTGGTGTCCCTGGAGACCGTCTATGTATTGAGTTCCTCAATACTCAGGTTAATTCTCTTAATTGATCCATAAACATGCAGATGGGAAAGGATGGGAATAATCAGCTTTTTAACTTCCTAATTACACAGAAAAGGACACTGAAACCCAGACTGATCGGATGACTTGGTTAATGTCTCACCATCAATTAGTAGCAGAGATTCAAATACAAGCTGAGCATCTCAAATCCAAAATCCAAAATGCTCCAACATTTTAAACTTTTTGAGCAACAACATTATGCTCAAGGAATATGCCCATTGGAGCATTTTGGATCTCAGATTTTCAGATCTGGGACGTTGAACTGCTAAGTGTAATGCAATTATTCCAAAATCTTAAAAAATTCAAAATCTGAAACACTGCTGGTCCCAAGCATCTAATATAAAGGATACTAATCCATAGAACTCACCCTACTCACTTTCAAGCAGTACAATTTCAATTGTAGCATGGCAGATTCATACTAAACTTTTAACCCATCTTTCCCTTTGTCAAAGATGATGTAGAAAAGGTTTCAAGTCGGGCTCGGTGACTCAGCCTGTAATCCCGCGCCTTTGGGAGGCTGAGGTGAGTGGATCGCCTGGGTCTGTGGGTTCGAGACCCACCTAGGCAGAGAGACCTCATCTCTACAATAAATCAAAAAATCAGCCGGGCGTGATAACGCATGCCTGTAATTCTGGTTACTCGGAAGGCTGAGGCGGAAGGATCGCCGGAGCCCAGCAGGTCGAGGCTGCGGTGGCCGGGAGCGGCCACTGCACTCCAGTCTGGGCGACAGAGTGAGACTCCAACTCAAAAAAAAAAAAAAAAAAAGAAAAGGTTTCAATGATTCCATTCACCCTACAGATAATCACATGTGTGTATGAGTGTGTGTGCATGTATGAACAAGCATGTGTGTAAGCACATCAATATATGCATGTAAATTTCAAAGGCATTAATACACCAGCTTGATAATAAATTGCTGCATGGTAATATTAAAGTCATCAATAATAAAATAAGAGTAAGGTCACATCTTGAACCCTTGCTCCATTTGACTTTGTGTCTGGTCTTAATTGATAGAAATACCATCATTAACATAAACAGAATGCATATGACAAATTTAACTCCTGGTTACATCAACAACTCCTTAGCAATGAATTTTAGGAGCTCAGACTCAGTGGGAAAGAAAGAATGGAAGGAACTGACATTGAAAAGGGTATGTCACACATAATTACATACACACACACACAAAAAAAACTTCATAAGATTCATAGGTCTGTCATGAAAGGCACTAGAGCCCAATGGTTTGAATTCAGCTTCTTTTTATTTTCACAAGATGCAAACTTTTAAAGCCAGGCAGGATGAGTTATTTATCCTTGTATCTCTCCCAAATAACTGATATGCTAAGTAGTCTATGCATTGGATTCATAAATTAAGAGGTTTTTTCTTATCACTTAAAAAGAAAGCTTTCCAAAATCATTTTTCAATATATGCTGTGGTAGTGAAGACTTGGGGCTATGAAGTTGGAACAGTTTACAGCAGTATCCTATTGGTATGTCTCTCCTGTCGGAATGTGCTTACAGTATTTTTTGCATTTGTTCCCAACTTCCGGGACAAAACTGTGTAGGGATTCAGTTTTCTGCCCCTGTTTTTGTTGTTGTTGTTGTTGTTGTTGTTTTGAGTTGGAGTCTTGCTCTGTTACCCAGGCTGGAGTACAGTGACATGCTCACGGCTACCACAGCCTTGACCTGCTGAGCTCAGGCAATCCTTCCTCTTCAGTCTTTCAAGTAGCTGGAACTATAAGCACGCGCCACCATGCCCAGCTATTTTTTTATTTTTTATTTTTGTAGATACATGGTCTTGCCATGTTGCCCAGGCTGGTCTCGAACTATTGGGCTCAGGTAATCCTCTTACCTCCACCTTCCAAAGTGCTGGAATTACAGGCAGGGACCACTGCACCGGCCTCTGGATTTTCTTTGTAAGAAAATACTTCCTCCCAACCTGTGTAAACTTGTTGGGAAGTTAGTTCCCAGTGGCGCTCTCCCACTCAGAAAGTGCAACGAGACAGATTTTTTTCTTTTTCTCTCTCTCTCTTTTTTTTTTTTTTTTTTTTTAGGGGAGAGCGCGAACGCAGTCCCCCACTACCACAAATTATGCAGTCGAGTTTCCCACATTTGGGGAAATCGCAGGGGTCAGCACATCCGGAGTGCAATGGATAAGCCTCGCCCTGGGAAAACCACCTTCGTGATCATGGTATCTCCCCTGCCAGGTTAGTATGAGACAGATTTTTCAAGACAAGCTTGCAGGTGTTTGACCTAAGCTACATCCATTCAGACACTCGCTCCAAAATCAATTTCCTAAACTTGGGGTCAATGTCCCATTCTCCCCTGAAACAATTATTCCTACCCATAAAACACTCATAAGCCCCACGCAGGGACTCCTCCCTGGAGGTAACATCTTATGTGTGATCTCAGGATGGAAAGAAACCTTCTTTCTGCTGAATTTTCAAAGGCATTGTCATTTCATTTTGAAAGGATGAAGACATCCAAGGGTCACGGAGCTCAGGTAATCCGCAAGCATTGCAACTTGACAGAATGCTCTGATGAACTGGTGACATGAAGGATGCATGACAGCTGGATGTCAAAACAACCCTTGTACAGGAAACAGAAGAAAGAGATGCCTACATGGGTTTGACAGAAGCAAACTTCAAGGTCCCCAATCTGAAGCATGGTGCCTATTGAAAGCAAGAAAGTAACTGTGGCAAGCAGAACAGAAATCAAACCTGAGGAGACTCCAAGGGCACGAATGTGTCAAAATATCCATTGAGCAGAGGCCAAGGATAAAGGTCTATGTTCTAGTGGAAGTAACCAGAGCAACTGACCAAAGGATACCTATGAAAAATGGCAGGAGGGTAATCATTCACACATTATGTTTTCTAAAATCCAATATATAAAGAAAGACAGTGAATTCAGTGAATATTTGAGAATTTATATAGTGTGCATATATGAACAAGCATGTGTGTAAGCACATCAATATATGCATGTAAATTTCAAAGGCATTCATACACCAGCTTGATAATAAATTGCTACATGGTAATATTAAAGCCATCAATAATAAAATAAGAGAAAGGTCACATCTTGAACTCTTGCTCCATTTGACCTTCAATGAAAAAATTAGCTGGGCATGGTGGCGCATGCCTGTAGTTCCAGCTACTTGAATGACTGAAGAGGAAGGATCGCCTGAGTTCAGCAGGTCAAGGTTGCAGTAGCCATAAGTGTGTCACTGTATTCCAGTCTGGGTAACACAGCAAGATTCTAAATCTAAAGAAAGAAAGAAAGAGAGAGAGATTGAAAGAGAGAGAAAGGGGTGGGGAGGAAGGAAGGAAGGAAGAAAGAAAGGAAGGAAGAAAGAAAGAAAGGAAGAAAGAAAGAAAATCAGGGACAGAAAACTGATGCAGTCACTGACAGCAATAAGACTCTGAAGCAGATACTGTCAGTGTTTGAATCATAACCATTCAGCCCACCTGGCAAGTCAGCCACAACTTTGGCGGAGAGCCCTTGCAAAGGTTTCCCCAATTTGGGTATTTGAGAGTACTTTCCAAGCTGCCCCAGAACAGACTCAAGTAGAGGTTCCGCTTAAAGGCAAAGAGTAAGGTAAATTGAGAGAGAAAGAGAGAGAGAGAAAGAGAGGCAGAGAGAAAGACAGAGAAACAGAGGAGAAAGAAACACACACAAACATACACACACATATACACACACAAAGAGAGAGAGAGAGGACACACACAGGGCATTGAAAAGACATTCTAAGCACCAGGCACAAGTTCCCTGGCTCTTATTTGCACAGAGGCCATGTTCCATCTTGGAATTGAGCCTTCAAGGTCTGCACAAGGAATTCTGGCTTCTTTCATGAGAGTGCAAAGCAGCAAGTGTTTATGCCTCTCTGGCTATGTCATCAAGCCAACTCATCTAATGAGTTATGACAATTTTGCAAACCATCAGTGAAGAAACTAACCATAGGGGTCTCCAGGGGCATTTCAGACTTTAGGTAGCATGTCCTACAGTGTCCATCTTGACAAAGAGTCAGAAACCAAAAATCCAGGCTTCCACAGCAATAGTGACAAAGATTTTGCAATACAGCAGTAAACCAACTCCATCTACATACTCAGTACTTGATGAGGTCTGCCCTGCCTGAAACTTTCTCTGGAAGTATAACATGGAAGGGCATACTAGACCCATGGGTGGGAAGGTCTGGAAACTTATGGACGTGGACACCCCAGGAATTACCCTCAGTCACAGAGTGATAGGAGTCTGTGGATAAATGTCCCAGTTTCCTCTCCCCTGGGTGGGACAAATCTGAGATGGCTGTCTCCATAGTCCATCAGAGATTCCTAGGGTGGTTGAAACCCAACTTTCCCACAACAACCATTTGGTATTGGGACACATTCTTAAATAAATGTGGTTATGTTATACATCATTTAAATGTGCATTTCTTGCTTTAGGGCGTTTTTTTGTTTGTTTTTGCTAATAATCTATTACTTGTTGTTCATTTTATATTTATTTTAGACTATGGAAATGATGTTAGACAAAGAACAAATTTGAACAATTTTCTTATTTGAGTTCAAAATGGGTAGTAAAGCAGAGGAGACAACTCATAACATCAAAAACGCATTTGGCCCAGGAACTGCTAACGAACATACAGTGCAGTGGTGGTTCAAGAAGTTTTGCAAAGGAGACGAGAGCCTTGAAGATGAGGAGCATAGCGGTTGGCCATCAGAAGTTGATAATGACCAATTGAGAACAATCATCAAAGCTGATCCTCTTAAAACTACATGAGAAGTTACCGAAGAACTCAAGGTCAATCGTTCTACGGTCGTTTGGCATTTGAAGCAAATTGGAAAGGAGAAAAAGCTCAGTAAGTGGGTGCCTTGTGAGCTGACTGAAAATCAAAAAAGTTGTCATTTCAAAGTGTCGTCTTCTCTTATTCTATGTAACAACGGTGAACCATTTCTCAATCAGATTATGATGTGTGATCAAAAGTGGACTGCATACAACAACCGGTGATGACCAGCTCAGTGACTGGACCTAGAAGAAGCTCCAAAGCACTTTCCAAAGCCAAACTTGCACCCAAAAAAAGTCATGGCCACTGTTTGGTGGTCTGCTTCTAGTCTGATCCACTTTAGCTTTCTGAATCCCGGCAAAACCATTATATCTGAGAAGTATGCTCAGCAAATCAATGAGATGCACCGAAAACTATGGCGCATGCAGCCAACATTGGGCAATAGAAAGGGTCCAAGTCTTCTCCAGACAACACCGGACTGCATATTGCACAACCAATGCTTCAAAAGTTGAGCGAATTGGGCTAGAAAGTTTTTCCTGATCCGCCACCTTCACCTGACCTCTCACCAGCTGACTACCACTTCTTCAAGCATGTCAACGACTTTTTGTAGGGACAACACTTCCACAACCAGCAGGATGAAAAAAATGCTTTCCAAGAGTTTGTCAAACCCCAAAGCACGAATTTTTATGCTACAAAAATAACAAACGTATTTCTTGTTGGCAAAAAAGTGTTAATTACAATGGTTGCTATTTTGATTAATAAAGATGTATTTGAGCCTAGTTATAATGATTTAAAATTCACAATTCAAAACCACAATTACTTTTGCACCAACCCATATTAACACCTTATATTGTTGTGGGGAGCAGAATTCCAAGATGCATCCCAAGATTCCAGTCCCCTGGTGTGCACAGCATGCATAATCCCTTTATTCTGAGAGAAGACACCGTCTGTGAGTATGGTGAGTGCCACTCTCTTGAACAGGTTACTAATGGGTTGACTTAATGGGTTGACTTTAAGTCAATCAATTATCCTGGGTGGGCCTGACCTAATCAGTGGAAACTGTAAAAAGAACAGAAAACAGCCATGGTGAGAACTGCTCATAGAGCAATGTGACAAGTAGCCATAGGAAGGACTGTGAGAATTGAGAGTGGGTCTCTGACAATCTTCTAACAGAAAAATGGGAACTCCAATTCTATAACTGAAAGTAATTGAATTCTGCCACAGTCACGTGAGCTTAAAAGAGGACCCTGAGCTTTAGATGAGCGTAACTTGATTGCAGCCCTGAGTAGAGGACACCTGACCCTGGGAAATTCAGAGCTAACAAAGGTATGTGGTTGCAAGCCACTACATTTGTGATAATTTGTCACATAGCAATAGCAAACTCATACAATTGACTTTCTTCACCTCCCAGTCTCTCTCTGCCCAGTCTCACTCTGGCTTCATTTACTAGGATCACTTCTCAAATAAACTACTTCTACCATAATTCTTTTCTCAGACTCTACAGTTAAGGAATCCAAACTTAGACGGGTATGGTTCTCAAAAAGTGTAAAATCTTATAGTTGAATAGCAAGGAATTGAGGAAAAATCTATGATAATATTCACTTTACATTTCTTGAAGGGTAAATGAAATCAAGCATGGTCTTCTTTTGAACTAAAATGTTCCAAACCTTACTAATTTGGTCTTTTTTCTAATTCTAACTAAGAATCACTAGTTTACAAAAAAAACCAAGAGAAAGTGAAAATTTAAATTATCACATGAAGGCATTCAAGAAGATGTTAGAAATAATATTATGTCTATAAATTAATCTGTATGATGTTGATGGAAAGTATTTAAAGTTCCTTTTGTGGCAATATTTAAAAATATGGTATGAATTATAATATTGGAAATGTTGGAATAGCAATAGTAGAAAAAAGGGAAAGGACATTCTTCTGGAAAAAACTGGCTATGATTTTACCATATGGGGAAATTCCTATTAATATGTCCACATTATTGTTTTAGTCACATCTTATTTCAAGTTTTTGATCGCTGAAGGGTTACAATGGAAGCGATGTCTATCCTTATTAAAAATAGTCCAGGAAGGTTATTTTCCATATGATGTACTCATTTTCAGGGCTACCATAACAAAGTACCACAGACTAGGTAAAACAGAGATTTATTCTCTTACATTTCTAGAAGCTGCAAGTCTGAGATCAAGTATCCCTAGGGCTGATTTTTCTTCTTGGCTTATAGACGCCATCTCCTCCCTGTGTCCTCACACAGTCTTCCCTCTGTTGGTGTCTGTGTCCTAGCCTCCTCTTCTTATAAGGACAACAGTCTTAGCCGGGGTGGTGGTGCATGCTTGCAGTTTCAGCTACTTGGAAGGCTGAGGTAGAAGTATCACCATGAGCATGCCACTGCACTCCAGTCTGGGCGACAGAGTGAGAAGTGAGACTCCGACTCGAAAAATAAAATAAAATAAAAAATAAAATAAGGACAACAGCCTTATTGGATTAGAGTCCATGCTAATGACATCTTTTTACCTTACTTACCTGGCAAAAGACCCTATCTCCAAATTCTAAGGTCCTGGGGGTTAGGGCTTCAACATAAAAATTTTGAGGGAACACAATTCAGCCCATAATATCAAGAATCATATATAGAAAATCCTTTCAATCCCTTCAATCTCTGAGTTCCCGATTCCTTATGCATTTGCCTAATTTTCTAACATACAAATATGATAGTAGGAGTCCCCTCTCCCAGGTTGTACAATTAACATTCACATTTTGCAAAATGTTGCTACCCTGAATTGTAGATGACTTCTCAAACTCATATATGTCTCCACTCTATTTTAATATTGCTATGGATTGTTTGATTCTGAATGTTCCAGAGGAGAGACCATAGTCACCACTCCCACCCCCACCCTCCTGCCAAGCTTGCTAACGCATCCTAAGGGAGGCTGGCATTGAAAGGCTTTCCAACTTAGAACCACAATCCCCTGAACAGCTGCACTTTGCACTGGCTTCAGCTGACTTATGCAGGCAGAGGTGTAGACCAACAGAAACCAGACAAAAATGCAGAAGAACCTAGGCTAACTTCTTTCTCTCCTCCACAACTTCCCTTCTGTCCCATCTCACTTCCCTCTCAGCTTGGTCACATTTATAAAAAGAAAAGTGGAGCCGGGCTCGGTGGCTCAGTCTGTAATCCCGTGCCTTTGGGAGGTTGAGGTGAGTGGAGGTCAGATTCTCTGACCTCTGTTTATATTTTCCACTCTCTTTACTGATGGTTGAAGTATTCAAGAACCTTCTGCAGCATCCCAGTAGCAGGGTAGAAAGCTGTCTTTAAAATTATTTTCGCCAGGCTCAGTGGCTCAGCCTGTAATCCTGCGCCTTGGGAGGCCGAGGTGAGTGAATTGCCTGAGCCTGCGGGTTCGAGACCTGCCTGGGGAAATTGGCGAGACCTCATCTCTACAATAAATTAAAAAAAAAAAATTAGCCGGACATGGTAGCGAGCGCCTGTAGTTCCAGCTACTTGGAAGGCTGAGGCGGAAAGATCGCCGGAGCCCAGCGGGTTGAGGCTGCGGTGGCCGGGAGCGGCCACTGCACTCCAGTCTGGGCGACGGAGTGAGACTCCAACTCAAAAAAAATATATATTATTTTCAAGGAAATTAATTTTCATAGAAATGAAATAGCTTATCAAGTTTTTTCATGTATTTAATTTGGAACACAGCCTGCCGCCAAGACTGAGAAGTGTTGGCATTACTCAAGGTACAGTTTGAAGATGTCTATGAGCTTCCTGTAGCTGCCACAACTAATTCCCACAAGCTGAGTAGTTTAAAGCAAGAGAATTTTATTCTCCCTCAGTTCTAAAGGCCATAAGTCCAAAATCAAGGTGTTGTCTCTCTGAAAGCTCTAGAGGAAGATCCTTATTTGCCTCTTCCTAGTTTCTAGTGTCTGCCTGCAATTCTTGGTGTTTCTTGGCTTGTAAACCTATGATTCCAATCTCTGCCTGTCTTCTTATGGTCTTCTCCACTGTGTGTCTTTGTGTTCAAACCTCTCTCTTATTTTCTGTTATAAGGACACAAGTCATTAATTTAGGGCCCACGTTAAATCCAGAATGATTTCAACTTGAGAACCTTAACTAATAATATCTGAAAAGACCCTGTTTCCATATAAGGTTACATTTTGAGGTCCTGAGTGACATAAATGCCTATCCCATTCAATCCACTGAAAATGTCTCTTTCCTTCTTGCTGCCATCTTTCTTTGGCTCTCACCTTGCACCGAGCCCAGAAGTTGAGAAGTAGTTTCCGGCAGGAGGAAGGAGAAAGTCTGCTATTCTGGGCATAGCCTGTTATTTTTAGAGTGACACTGTTCACAGAGCCCATGCCCAGGGAGCCTGGGGATAAACAATCTATAGGATCCCACGTCAGCCCAGAAATCAGAACAGATGTGAAAAACTCTAGCAATAGGATTAAGAACAGGAGTCATAACTCCAAGGCTCATCCTCCTCTGATTAATTGGGCTAACTGAAAAATATCCAGGTCTTTTGTTGCTTTAATTGGGTTTTGTTTTCTGTCTTAAATTGAATAAGCTCTACAGCCTTCATCTGAGTTCACTCTTCCCCCCCCCCCCCCCCCCCAGTTTGTGTTTTGTATCTCCAGGTTAGAATACTTAGCAGTTCCCCTTCCCCGCTGTGATTCTTTCTAGGAGCTGGGTCACCAGCATCTGTAGCGCCTGTCCATCAAAGGAATACAGGCACAAAAGGGTCGCTCAGGGGCTGCCTGCCAAATCCGGGGAGGCCGTCCCAGCACTGAGCTCACATTCAAGCTAGATTAGCTCCGCTCTCAGGGACACTGTTACATGCCAAAGAAATGTTTACAGAATGTCTTGAGATCTCACTGCCGACGGTGAGAAGGTGGTGGTGGTGGCGGCTACACTCTGGTTGCTGCACAAAAGCAAAGAGAGATCCAATGAGTGTTTTGGCTGAGGAAGAAGAATTGAGCTTGATCTGTGTGCAAAACAGAGGGGAAGAGACCTAATAGCCTCTTTCATCTCTAATGGGTATTGATTCAAGTCAACCAAGATAACACACATGCGTGAATGTATGTCTCACTGAGATGGATGAAGGTATAAGAAAACCCATGACATTTGCCTGCCTTTCTGGAAGTAGATACCAAAGAAATCATGGTAATCATAGTGATTATGGTAAAGCTGTGTGCATAGATAGTGATTTTTTTTTTATTGGATCAAAAATAATGGAAATTCAGCATTCTCTCTTCCCCTGAGCTTGGAAAGAACACACACATTTATTTTTCAATGTCCCAGCCTCCTTCAGAATATGATTGCTGAAAAGTATTATTTGTCATCAGGTTGAACCTGTTTTGACCTTGAAAAATGTTACCTTGATCTTAAGGTTAAGCCTATGATCTTCTTGTTTGAATCCAGGCACATAATGTGGTCAGATTTATGTGGTTACAACCCAGAATCACCACCATTTATTCACTTATTCCTTCTTGCATTCATTCACTCAATATTTTCTGAGCACATGCAAGATGTTTATTAAGGGTATATTACGTGTAGACAATGCACTAGAGGCTAGGAAGGCATTGTTGAGCAAGAGGGATGGTTAAGAGAGTGATAATGTCCTCTGAAGTGAAGAAGAGTTTGCTATGGGAAATGAGATAAGGTGTCCTGGCTCAGTTTGGGAGGCAGAGAGCAGGACTAGAAAGTGTTATTATAGGCACAAACCCAAATGACAACTAGGAACAAGAGACAGGAGAAGGGAAGGATATTCTGGGTGTAGGTAGCAATAAACCCAAGGCCACAAGACATATATTAGTCACAATAAAAGCCAGGTTATGCTGCTGGAAAAAATATCCATAAGACATCAGTAATCACTGGTCAGCTTTTGTTTGTTTATCATATTAATGTCTGATGGGAGCCAGGAAGGAGAAGTCTCCCTGGGCTTTGTAGCTATGCTATCTGGAACTCATGGCCTCTAGAGACACCTGGCAGTGGAAGAGAGAGAAAAAAGAGGAGTATTGACTACTCACTGCTTGCATCTAGAAATGTCACATGTGTCTTCTGCTCACATCTCATCAGGCAGAACCAGTCACTTGGTGCTCTGTAATCACAGGGTGGTCCAGGAAATACATGAGAGCATGTGATAGTTGGTCATCTAACTATCAGAGCTACACCATTTCCAGCACATGCCAGGAAGAGGTTGGCTACTCTGGGAGACTGAAACCTAACCTGAATGACTGGAGTAAGAAATATGAGAGAGAGAGAGAGCACTATGAAATAAGTTTGGGACAATTACAAAATATCATGCCGTGCAGTATCTTAAGATAATGTTGACGAGTACTTTAAGAATGATAAGAAGGTCAGGTGCAGTGGCTCAGCCTATAATCCCAGCACTTTGGGATTCTGAGGCATGAGAATTGCCTGAGCCTGGGTGTTGGCGACCAACCTGGGCAACTTGGTAAGACCTTGTCTTTACAATAAATTACAAAAATTAGCTCAAGTGTGGTGGTGTGCACCTATTGTTCCAGCTACTTGGCAGGATTGCCTGAGCCCAGCAAGTCAAGGCTGCAGTGGCTGTAAGCAGCATGTCACTACAGCACTCCAGTCTGGGCGACAGGGTGAGACTTCCACTCAAAAAAAAAGAAAGAATGATAAGAAGATAGTAGAGACGTAGAAGAATTATATTTTCAGGTTTAAAAATATTTTAGGTGGGGAAGAATGGATCTAGAGACTTTTTTTGAGGCTGAACAGGTGGTTTAGGTGAGAATGATGGTCAGGGTTACAAAGGGAGGTGGGTACACCGAGGACTTTCAGGAGAGAACAGGGAGTGTTTGGTTCTATGTGGGTGTTTAAGAACAAAGAGGAGTTAAGAAAATCCCCCAGCTTTCTAGCCTGAACAATTACAACTGTGCACTTTACCAAATGAGGAAAAGTGCACAGGGGGAAGGAAAAGGCTGGGCTTAGACCCTTTGCAAGGTGTCTAGTGTGAAGAAGGGAAGACTTTCTAACTCCCAAACCCACCAGCTAGATCATAGCTTGGTTTGTTGTAGTGAATCAACAAATACTTGCTGAGTCGAATGAATGAAACCAAACATGGAGATTAATGAAGCATAGTCCTTGATGTGTTTTATTCCTGGTTAGGGCAAGAAACATTTAAAGAAATTCATTGATAAATTAATTGATGAATTATTGGATGTTATGTTTGCGCAAACACGTAAGCTATCGATTATGTGGCAGGTACTATGTGAGACTTCAGGATTTGTTATTTTTTTCAAATCAAATAAGATGTAATACCTGCCTTTTAGTACGTTTATAGTCTAGAAGTGGACACAGACATATAATAAGCAATCACAATATAGTATGATAAAGCTTATTGGCATGGTGTAGCCAAAATGCTGGAGGAGTGCAGAGAAGAGTCAGCTAAAGAAGAAGGAATCACATAAGGTTTAGCAAAGTGGGAAAAATGTAAAGGGAATTTTTAATAAAGAGGAGGAGTTAGAGCAAGAATATGGGAAGATCAGTCCAGGCAGAAGCAAAGGCAGGGAAGTCTGAGGCAACATAACTCAGCAGAGATGTGAGATTGTGGGTGAAAACAGATGTGAGATTGTGGCCTAAAACCTCTAAGACCTCAAGATGAAGAGTAAAAGTCATCAGAAGATCAAGCAGATTTCTTGAAAGAACTCCTATTGGCAGAATAGCTATGTACCACACACTATATTATGTACTTCAGAACCCATTTTTTCCTTTAATTTCTTCAAATATTTCCATCTATCAGTCATTCTTCCCTCTCTCAACAACACGTTTCCTTGTTTTCTGTAAATATGTCAAGTCCTTTGCATCTTGAAATAAACTCTAATTTTGATAGTATGGCTCCCGTCAGTCACATCAATGAGTGTCACCGCAGAGGAGACAGGCAGGTACAAACTCTATAGAGTATACGGTGTAGGAGCAAATAGACCAGAGCTATGATAAAAAGGGTATGGGGTGGGGGGAATACACACCTGGGCGCCAGTATATGGAAATGCAAAATCACCAAGGGGAATGTTTTCTTCAATTTCATTTTGCTATGAGTTACTGATTTCAGGCTTGTTGAACAAGAAACACATACATACACCCAAGTCTGGCTAAGCATTTAATCATTTCCCGAAAAAACTCAGTGCAGGGAGGAAGATTGGGCACATTCATTTATCCCCAACATCATTTATACATGTGACACCACATTGAATAGATTCAGTCTCAACTAAACTTGGGCAGCCACTCAGTTTCCAGTTAACTACAGTCAACAAGAAGCCCTATTGTGTAACATCCAACTCAATCTGATCATTAACATTACTTGTCTCAGACTTCTATATGTATAAGTTCATAATTTCTGAAATAAAAGATATTCTGTAGGTTCCAAGGTTGGTCACATTTTCTTATCCTAAAATAAAAGAAAAATGGACACGACGAAGGAAGGAGAGAAGCAGGAAAAAGAGGAGGAGGAAAAAGAAAAAAGGAGGAGAAGGAGAAGAGTTGGTCGTAACACTTAGTGTCTGTTCCAGACTGGAATCTCTTTAGCATGTTGAATAATGTTCTACTTTCATGAGTTAATGTTTGCACTGGACTATCTACTTACTGTTTTAGGATGCTTATAGTTGAACCTAAATTATTCTTATTGCATGCCTTGACTACTGGGTTTTTATGAAGTAATTTAAAAACAAGAGTCCATTTATAGATTGCTACTATCATTTCTCTAAACTGAGCATGTTGGACTTTCCTTCTTTCTAGGGCAGATCTTGGCTAACTATGGCACTAGTCAAATCCAGGCTGCTTCTGCTTTATTGACACAAACTTTATGTTCATTTGTTTGTGCTGCCTATGGCTGTTTTTATGCTGCAACAGTAGATGTGAGAAATTGTAAAGAGACCCTATGGCCCCCAAAGTCTAAAATATATACACTCTGGCCCTTTACAGAAACTATTTGCAGATTCCTGCAGTGGAAGATCAATAGCCTTGTGGAGCAAAATATGTAGCAAAACACATTCCTCATTGGTGACGTGCTTTAGATACTGCTGTTTATTATTTCCATGACCACTATGATATTGGCTAAGTAAGCAAATAATAGACAGACCATCATGAGTCATTCATGGGTGCTAAGGGAGAGAACGAAAAAAAGGGAAGGGAAAGGAGAAAGAGCGAAGGAAAGAAGGAAGAGAGGAAAGGAGAACAGAAAAAAGAAAATTAGGAAATGAGGAAGACAGGAAA
>NW_007247780.1:823341-834453 GCF_000164805.1 Carlito syrichta | reverse complement strand
GGAGGGAGGGAGGGATGGACTTACAGGTGGGCCATACCAAGAGCAATAAGAGTATGCAGAAGAAATGCGTTCTACCCTAAAGAGGAGTAATAAAATACTCAAGAAAAAGTATTCCTTTCCATAAGATGAATTTATCTTCTACCTATAAAATGTATTTCTGAACCACTAGATGTAAAAAGCTTCTTCTTATGTCCAGATACAGAATATCTGTCAGTATTCTGACTACAATTTCATTCTCCAACATTTTTCTCTGTGAGACGAAACTAATTAAGTCTAATGCCTACAGTTCTGGGGAAAAGATGATTGTTTTAACTATATCTAATAACACCTTGTGGGGCTTTACAATAGAAGAAAAAATATATTCTAGTCTGAAAATGTTGATATATATTCTACTAGAATGTGGACGTTAATTCTCTGTATATAGAGTATCAATTTTAAAACGACATAACTTCCTTTTAAAATTTGATTACATAATATATGTTTATACAACCCACTCCAATCCTACTCTGAGAATGACTTGCTATGCTCAATCCCTATATTTCTGAGACAAACACACAGTTTGAAAGCACTTGAGTATTTATGCTGGTCAGACCTATACATTTAAATGATTTAATATTGCCTCTATTAAGTTAAGATCCAATGACTACATTTCCACAGTAGTTTCTAGTTGCTATCCATGTTTGAACATATGCTATATCAACCCTGAGAGGTGAATATCTCTAGATATTTACTAGATATCTTTCTTTCTTTTTTCTTTTTTTTTTTTTTTGCATTCTTTCGCCTTCTGCTCTGTGCATGATAATACCTTTCAATAATGTAAAACAGTACAATAGCTGTTCTTCAGCAATGATTCTGACAGACCTTAACAACCATAATCTTTAGTACCAAATTCAGGAAGAATTACACTTTCAACATTTTACAAGGTCATGGAGTTAATACTTCTATCCATTTTTCTTCATTTGTCATGAACATTCTAACCATTGTATATTACCAGACCATCAAAATCTGTCTTATTAAAATGCATATTAGAACATTTAATATTCAAAGTATAATGGAGTAATTTTTTTCCATTTCTGGAAAATGTACAGTTGGAATTAGTTGTTCAATGCTGATATAAGAAAAAGAAATCTCGCTTACTTTATGAAAATCAGTGAACAATCATAGACAAATATGTATGGACCCTGAGGTTGGAGTTGGGGGTGAAAAGAAGACAGAAATGTCAACTATAACTCAAGGTTAGAGTAAACGGGCTACAGGTAAGTTAGACATGAGACAACGTGTTCTTTTTTATCAAGGCTGCCTTAAATATACACAGCGTCTAAATGGCTCCCAAATGTACATAATATTTCCTGTTCTCCTTATTTTTTTTTTTTTAATTAAACCTTCTTTTTTTTTTTGAGTTGGAGTCTCACTCTGTTGCCCAGACTGGAGTGCAGTAGCCGCTCCCGGCCACCACAGCCTTGCCCTGCTGGGCTCCGGCGATCCTTCCGCCTCAGCCTTCCAAGTAGCCGGAACTACAGGCGTGCGCTACCACGCCGGGCTAAATTTTTTCTAAATCATTTTTTAATTAAGAAAAATACAAACTTTACTGAAGGATGTAGAAGATAAATATAAATGAAGGCATGTAGCATTATTTTGGATAAGACTATTCAATATTGTTGGGTTTTTTGGTTTTTTTTGTTTGTTTTTTTTTTTTGTTTTTTTGAGTTGGAGTCTCATTCTGTGGCCCAGACTGGAGGGAAGTGGCCGCTCCCAGCCACTGCAGCCTTGACCTGCAGGGCTCCGGCGATCCTTCTGCCTCCGCCTTCCGAGTAGCCGGAACTACAGGCGCGTGCTACCACGCCCGGCTGATTTTTTTGATTTATTGTAGAGATGAGGTCTCGCCAAGTTGCCCAGGCGGGTGTCGAACCCACGGGCTCAGACAATCCACTCACCTCAGCCTCCCAAAGGCGTGGGATTACAGGCTGAGCCACTGAGCCCGACTCAATATTGTTAACACGTTAGATTTTTTTCAGAGTTAACTTATTAAGTTTGGCACAATGCTAGTGAAACCCTAATGGAATTTGTTGTTTTTTAGACTACAAGTTTATTTTTCTGAACATCTGGAAGAACAAACATACAAGCATAGTCATGGTTATTTGAGAAAAAAAATCAAGAAAGGGAGAGGGAGACTTAAATTATCCCAGTATAAATTTATATTATTAAAATTGTGTGATATTATAACTGTATATTGACTGATTAATAAAAAGCAGTAGACAAGAAAACAAACAAACAAAAAAGGAATCAGTGTATTAGATTATCTTGTAATGCAAGGTAATGAGCATTTGGATTAACTATTCAGTTAAAAAATAAAATTTATTTACTACCTAATTGAACCCCAGTATTAAATATAATTTTTAGTGGTCCCCCTTTCTCTTCAGAGAGCAAAAATTCTCATCCCAATAAGCAAAATAAGGGCAACTTGTTTAAAATATATTTTTAAAATTAAAAATCATAGTTTAAAAAATATTTATTAAAAACTTGGGACACAATGAAATACATATAAGCTGAGTTCCAAAAAGTAACAAGTTCTGTATAAGAAAGAAAAGACCCAGTCTATTTTCATCTTTGTTGGAGTAGTGAGGGCAGCGGAAGCTGCAATGAATGAGGTAAGGAGAAACTACCTAATCTTTTAAAAAAGTTTCTTGGCCACAAGTAGGCTGGCATATCAGATTAGAAATCTGAGAAGTCCGGTCTCAGAATATATCTTTATCCACCTGTTAACTGTTTTCCAAGGGTCTTTAAAGAGAGTAGAGTGATAGTATGTCAAATGTTGTGGAGATTGGAGAAGAGAACTGAGAGAGATCGCTCTAGAAGCGCGTGGAGTTTACCTCAAGTTCACGTAGCCTCTCTCAGAAGGCAGGGTAAGGGAAGGAGAACTGAATGGTACCTTACATGGACATTTCTGGACTTTGCAGGGTTTAAGAGAATAGCCCTCTAAAAACTGGGGGCAGTGTCACAGGGTGGAGAAAGTTCTTCTGGGGTGTGGAAATTTGGGCATAAGAAACAGAGCAAATAGGCATCCTAGAAATATCCCAGAAAGAACATCAAAATAGCAGCTGGGCTCGGTGGCTCAGACTGTAATCCCATGCCTTGGGAAGCTGAGGTGAGCGGATTGCCTGAGCCTGCAGGATCGAGACCCGCCTGGGCAACTTGGCGAGACCTCATCTCTACAATAAATCAAAAATCAGCCGGGCGTGGTAGCGCGTGCCTATAGTTCCAGCTACTTGGAAGGCTGAGACTGAAGGATCACTGGAGCCCAGCAGATCGAGGCTGCAGTGGTCGGGAGCGGCCACTGCACTCCAGTCTGGGTGACAGAGTGAGACTCCAACTAAAAAATAAAAAAAATAGCAAATTTTAAAATTCCAGAAATAATTCATAAGTTTTAAATTCTGTGTTGTTGTGAGTAGTATGGTGAAATTTCCCACCATTCCTTTCCATCCCACCAGGGATGTGACTCCCCGCTTTGTCCAACATATCAAAGCTGTAGCTATTCCCCGCTTGTGAATCACTTAGGAGCCACCTCAGAGCAACTACTGCTTGTATCGCTTGTGTTCGAGTCACTCTTATTTCTCTTAATAATGGCCTGAGAATACAAGAGTAGAGATACTGGTATACTGTTACAATTGTTCTATTTTATTTTTAGTTATTGTTGTGAATCACTTATTGTGCCTAACTTGTAAATTAAACTTTATTATAGGCATGTAGGTGTAGAAGAACATATAGTATCTATAGGGTTCAATACTATCTCGAGTTTCAGGCATCTACTGGGTGACTTGGAATGCATCTTCCATGGATAAAAGGGGACTAATGTAGTATAATTGTCTTTAAAGTTAACTATAGTACGTTAAAGATAAATATTAAACTCTCTAGAGTAGTGCTTTTCAAAAGAACTTTTGAAGATAATGAAAGTTGTCTTAGAATCTGTTTAGGACGCTGTAACAAAATACCATAGCCTGGGTGACATATAAACAACATAAATTTATTTCTCACAGTTCTGGAGGCTGGAAGTCCAAAATCAAAGTGTGGCAGATTCGGTTTCTAATGAAGACTTGTTTCCTGGTTCATGGATGGCACCTTCCCACTGTGTCCTTGCATGGTGGAAGAAAAAAGGGAGCGCTCTCGGTCTCTCTATAAGGACACTGATCTCACTCATGAGGGCCCCACTCTCAAGACCTCATCACTTCCCAAAGGACCCACTTTCCAATACCATCACTTTGGGGGTTAGGTTGAAACCAGGTGTAAACACAAGAATTTGGGAGAGACATAAACATTTCGTCTATGGCAGAAATATTCTGCATTGTCCAGTATGGTAGCTGCACTGGATACTGAGCACTTGAAATGTGGCTGGTGTGACTGAGGAACTGAATTTTGTATTTTATTTCATTCTATTTTATATAAATAATGATTATTGTAGTAAAAAATATAGCTCAGGGTTGAAGTGGACAACCATTTTCTACCAAAGATCAGGTAGTATACAGTACATAGTTTTGGGTTTGTAGACTGAAAAGTAAAATCAAGGATATTATATAGGTACATATCGATTTAAAATGTAACTGACTTTAAAATGAACCTAGTAGACCGTACAAAGCCAGGTGATGTGCTAGACATTTGTTACTTTATAAGGTCATATATACTGTAATATTATAACCCAGTATTTTCTTTTCTAGAAATGAAAATGCAGGTCCTTATAAAGACTCCAAGTATGTTCACAGTAGGTTTATTCATAATTTAAAAAACAAGAAGCAACCCACATGTCTATTAAGAGGAGAATGAGTAAACAAATTACATTGGATTTGCACAATGAATACTACTCATCAGTAAAAGTCAATGGAGAAATATGTGTACATCTTGGTAAACGCTTACAAGTTGGACACACTTGTATAATCACTAGGCCAGTCAAGAGTTGGATCAAAATGAACAACCCAGAAATTCTCTTTGTGTCTTTTCCAAGGAGGACAATTTTGCTTCCTTTTAAAGATTTCTGTAATTTCCAAATTTTCTACAAAAAGTTAAAACATTCTAAAATATATATTTTTCATTAAGTTCCTTGCCTTCTTTAAGGAGTCTTTATACTTTTATTTCCTAGAATTGAAATCCTTCACTAGCTTACATATAAAACATGACATATTTAACATAATATATTATCTTTCCAAAGATTATCTTAGAACTGTCCTCTGAAGCAATTCAGAATAAAATTGAATGTTTTAGTTAATGTCTATGAATCTTGATTTCTAATTTGGATATATGCTGGAGCAAATAGATTGTGAAAAACTCTTAACACAAATTGATATTGTCTCTCATATCATTTCCCAATAATTTGATGATTTATCTAATCCTTTAATGACTTTGTACCTTTGCAAAGCACATTGATGGAAGTGGATTTTCCTGACATTTCACTAAAGACTTGGGAAGGTAACATATTCCAGTGACACCCTGGAAAATCTCTCTAGTATACTCTCTAAATTACCCAGGACAACAGCTGTTACAGAAAGAAATCTCTTAGCACCGCCCACCTTTGTTCAGCCAGAAACCAAAATAGTCCTTTGATTACTCTCTCTGACCTACTTTGGTGTAGGAGTCCTAACGACCTAAATTCCCAAAGTCGTGGGTCTTGGAAGAACTATACAGAATTTTCTAATCCGTCCATAACTTTAGGCAGAATCCCACTTCCACTGTGCTAGATTCACACAAATCTGTTCTGTTTCTAAAGGTCTGCAAGAATTTCATACCATTAACTTTGGATTGTCTATCAGATTTTTAGGAAAGTGTATGGCTTTCTATTTCCCGTTCTGAAAATTAACACAACCAGTTCATTTAATAGCATTATTAAGTTATGCAGTTGTATAAGGCAAAGGAAAACAGAACATAGGCCATTTGAAATTGTAATTTTGCCTGTTACACACTCTAACTCTGTTAGTAGTTCTTTTAAGAATCATTATTACATCAGAATCTATCCAGGAAAATCAACATTCATAAATGATCACTGACTGATGCCAGCCTGCCAGATACTTAAGGTCCCAGACCTTGCCTGGTTCTTTACTCAGATACCATGTTTTCCAATACTTGGTTTTAAACAAGTCTATCCTGTCTCCTGGCCCCTTGATTCATTTCAGTCATTTTATTTTCTCTCCCTAACTCAGACCCATGATTATGATCTAGAGACTGATAGTTTCCAAATATTTGCCCTAAATTCTGACTTATTTTTAGAGTGACAGCCCTAATGAATGACCACCTGCCATGCTGGTATATCAAATTCAAAATAGGACCCTTGACTATCCTGCCTGCTTACCTCTACCTTTTCATAGCTTCTCATGTGCAATCAGTAAGTTCCTTTGATTCTAATATTTACACATATATTCATGGGTGAGTTCACGTTCGTATGCCTACACTTTTTTTTTCATATTTGTTCATTTTCTTAATTTCTACTTCAGTCATCCAACTTGAAACCACTATCTCCTGTCTGTTGCAGTAGATGCCTAACAAGGTATTTCAAATTCCCTGGTGCCTGCCTTCCACCCATTGTCTTCAAGGAAGTCTGAGTGATCATTCTAAAACAAAAATCATATTGTGCCACTTCTCTGCTTAAAATTCTTCAAGCTTTTTATTTATTTATTTTTACTTTAAGATAGTCTAAAATGTTTAATATGGCCTACATAGGCTCCACTTGATTAATCTTGTCCCTACTTTTGTCCTCCAGAACATCACACTATAATGATAAAATGTTCCTGAAGAACAACAAAGCTTAAAAATAAAGTCACTTGACCAGGCTTGGTGGCTCAGCCTGTAATCCCAGCACTTTGGGAGTCCAAGGTGAGTGGATTGCCTGAGCCCGCGGGTTCCAGACCTGCCTGGGCAACTTTGCGAGACCTCGTCTGTACAATAAATCAAGCCGGACTCGGTGGCTCAGCCTGTAATCCCGCGCCTTGGGAGGCCGAGGTGAGTGGATTGCCTGACCCCGCGGGTTCGAGACTCGCCTGGGCAACTCGGCGAGACCTCATCTCTACAATAAATCAAAAATTAGCCGGGCCTGGTAGCACGCACCTGTAATTCCAGCTACTCGGAAGGCTGAACAGAAGGATCGCTGGAGCCTAGCAGGTCGAGGCTGCGGTGGCCGGGAGCGTGCCACTGCACTCCAGTCTGGGCGACAGAGTAAGACTTCAACTCAAAAAAAAAAAAAAAAAAAAGAAAGGAAAAAAAAATACAATAAATCAAAAATGAGCCGGCTGTGGTAGCACGTGCCTGTTGTTCCAGCCACTTGGGAGGCTGAAGTGGAAGGATCACCGGAGCCCAACAGGTTGAGCCTGCGGTGACCAGGATCGGCCACTGCACTCCAGCCTGGGCGACAGAGTGAGACTCCAACTCAATAAATAAATAAATAAATAAAGTCAATTAAGCAAAGTTTCTTGTGTCTTTTTATTGGTGTATATATATTGGGGGGGACAGGATCTCACTCTGTCACTCAGGCTGGAGTGCACTGGTACAATCATAGCTCACTGTAACCTTGAACTCCTAGGTTCAGATGATCCTCCTACCTCACCCTCCCTAGTAGCTGGGAATACAGGTTCATGCCACTCCAACTCCTGTCTTCAAGTGATCCTCTTGTCTCAAAGCACTGGAATTATAGGTGTAAACCACCCCATCTGGCCTGATAGCTGAAACTTTCAGTTCATGGTAGTGTTTGTTGTTTAAAAAAAAAAAAGTGTGAGATAGCTTGCTGCCAATTTCCTGACCTGAGGCAATTAGATTATGAGTTCGGATCATATGACTTTTGCAGAAGACAATTTGAATACCTTTGAAGGTTCATCATAGAATTAGAGAGACTTCCTCTCTCTTGCCTTCTTGTCCCTCTAATTACACCATTCCATAAATCGTATTGTCATAACTGGGGACATGATCACTTTTCACCATTTATAATATCCAAATAAGGGATGGAGGCTCATTTTAAAAAATAACTGACCACTGTATTTGTTTTCCAGGGCTGCCATTACAAAATAACACAGACTGCATGACTTCAGCAACAGACATTTTTTTCTCTCACAGTTTTGGAGCCTGGAAGTTCAAGGTCAAGGTATCAGCAGGGTTGGTTCCTCCTGAGGTCTCTCTTCTTTGCTTGTAGACAACAGTCTTTTCCCTGTGACCTCACATCGTCATCCCTCTGTGTGTGCCTGTGTTCTAATCTCCTCTTCTTATTAGGACCTCTTTTTACCTTAATCACCTCTGTAAAGACCCTATTTGCAAATACAGTCACATTCTGAAATCCTGGGTATTAGAACTTCAGCACATGAATTTTGTGGTATACAACAATCCAGCCCATAATAACTACTTTAAATATAAGTGCAGTTCGTATGCCCCCAGCTACAGCCTGCCACTTAGCATCATTAGAGTGTTCTGATAATCGACATTGGCCAGGCATTGATCTTTTTTATTCATATAGCAGGCCTGGAGAAATAATTGATTGGTCTGAAACCCTATGAATATGTAGAAACAACTAATCTTTGCATCTGAGTATTCTGAAAGTATTAGGTAGGGTTGGATGCATGTGGCTGTGAGTGTTGCTCAGAATGTCAACAAACATCAGTGAGGCTGGCTCACCATTTTATCTCCTTCGTTCACTTTTCCAAAACATTGAATGAGAAAAGATTTTAAAACTTTGGATATGGGAAAATTCATTTTCCAAAACTCAGGTCTCTGGTAAACACATTATATTAAAATCTGGGGGAAAAGAAATAAATCTAGCCATGTTTCAGAAGAAACATGTAGGAAGAATCAGGAAAAAAAAATGCTCACTATTTGATACTTGGACTTTAGCTGCAGGCTTAATAGTCACAAAATTAGAGTTAAAATTGGGGCCATGTTATTTTCAACCGTGTGACTTTGGGGAAGGCACTTATTCCCTGTGATTAGAAAATGAACAAAATATAGATTTAAATAAACTCTATTCCTTAGAGAAGTCTAAAGAGGATGCCTTTACAAGTTTATAACAGCATGACAGAGAAATGCAGATTTAAAAAGGCTCGCAGCATCTAAATTTTCAGAGGCAAAAATCTCAACAAATTAAAATGGCAGTTCTGTTACCCATGTTGTCGGCTAGTTAGTGTAATTCAGGTTAGCCCCTATCCATGAGCCTAGTTAGGACTAAGCTTATGGTTGATGGAAATCATGATTGAATGGGCAATTTTTCCAACAGGACCATATTTCTATTTTAAAGTACTGGAATGCCGGGCTCGGTGGCTCAGCCTGTAATCCCGCGCCTTTGGGAGGCTGAGGTGAGTGAATTGCCTGAGCCCGCGGGTTCGAGACCCACCTGGGCAGCGAGACCTCATCTCTACAATAAATCAAAAAATCAGCTGGGCGTGGTAGCGCATGCCTGTAATTCCGGCTACTTGGAAGGCTGAGGTGGAAGGATCGCCGGACCCCAGCAGGTTGAGGCTGCGGTGGCCAGGAGCGGCCATTGCACTCCAGTCTGGGTGACAGAGTGAGACTCCAACTCAAAAAAAATAAAAATAAAAATAAAAATAAATAAAGTACTGGAATTTTTTTAAGCCTTTTTGTTTTTTTGGAAAGTTTATCTGCTCCTCTTCTACTACCTGTCTGTTCTCACTTGATCCCTGTCATAATCCTCAGTTTGTTGAATCACAATTGGTTGCCGTGGAGATGATTGCGGTGTCACAAACAGGATTATGACTTCAAGTGGGGAATAAACAGCAGGCACTCTGAACTCTTAACAAATGAAATTCTGTCATTATGCAAATAACCTTCAAATAATCAAGTGTGACCCAAAATGCATAATTTTTTTGTGAGGAATTTTTTTTTCCTTTGGCATAGAAAGATGCATCATCAACTGTAAAATTTAATTCTAAGGTGAAAATGTCATAGAATCTAAAAAACATATTGCAGATGGAAGCACCCTAGAATGTAACAATAAAACATCATTACCAACATGTTGCAAAAACTATTTTAAAAAATACAATTATTTGTTCAAATTTAACCAGATAAACTTTTCTAAATCAGAAAAGTAATTGCAATCATGCTGAATAATTGCCAAATCATAAGTTTAAAATTAAAGAACTTGCAATAGATATGGAATATGCTTAACTTGGCTTCTGAGATGTAATAGCTACTGATCCAGACTTTAAACTAAAATAGATGATAGATAGATAGATAGATAGATAGATAGATAGATAGATAGATAGATAGATAGATAGAAAGAAAGAATGGTTTCTAGGACTCTATGAAAAGGCTTCTCTAAATCTGGAACAGCACCTTAATTTGCCATGCGAGTAAACATTTATAGATAGATAGATAGATAGATAGATAGATAGATAGATAGATAGATAGATAGAAATGTATATACACACACAGACATTTATAAAAATAAATAATTTTTTTTAAGTCACAGTCTCACTCTGTCAACCAGGCTAGAATGCAGTGGCATGCTTACCACCACCACAGTCTCGACCTGCTGGGCTCAGGTGATCCTTCTGCCTCAGCCTTCTAAGTAGCCAGAACTACAGTCATGTGTCACCTTGCCTGGCTAATTTTTTTATTTATTGTAGAGACGAGATCTCGCCAAGTTGCCCAGGCTGGTTTTGAACAGCTGAACTCAGGCAATCCTCTCCCCTCTGCCTTCCAAAGTGCTGGGATTACAGGTGTGAGCTACCATGCTTAGCATGAGTGTACCTTTACAATAAACAACAACAACAACAGCAACAGCAAAGAAACAAGGATAATAGTTATAGAGCATCCAATTACAGATATGATGCCAGTTATTGTATATAAATTCATTGAGTTCTCACAATAATCTTGCCATACGCACACACAAACACACATAAACACACACACACAAACTTGTTATCCTCACTTTTATGTGATTTTAAAGTTTAAAGAGATTAAGGATTGAGTTGTGTTTGTGGCTAATGAGTTTCAGAGCCAGTATCTAAACCCAAACACTCAACATCGCACCTCAGGGCTCAAAACTTTTGTTTGTTTGTTTGTTTGTTTGTTTGAGTTGGAGTCTCACTCTGTCGCCCAGACTGGAGTGCAGTGGCCACTCCAGGCCACCGCATCCTC
>NW_007247780.1:818561-823321 GCF_000164805.1 Carlito syrichta | reverse complement strand
TTATGTCTATCTTTCTGAGTTCTACAATAGCTTTACCTCCTCTGGTTGAGCAGTCATCTAACAAATTTACAAAACAAATTATTGCAGAGTCCTACTATGTGCCAGTAACTGCTAGATGAGTAAGAGTACTATGAAAAACTTGAAGATATGTTGTGAATGTATCAAAAGTAACTCAAAATTCTACAACTGATAGCCACTTAATGATAAAAGTAATGAGAATTCCTGAAACAATTTCATTTCTACATTTTAAAATATAGACAATATAGCACAGTTACCACTGTATCAGCTTCACTCTGCTCTAGTTTTTGTTACTGTCTACACAACAAGCCATTTTTACCAACATGACAGCTATACTCAGATGTGGCTGATCAATGAGGTCTAACGCACAAGAGTCGCATGCAATCATTTACTGAATTTATTTCCACTGATACAGATAAACATCTCTGTCCCAAAATATTCTTTTCCTTACCTATTTTTCCTCATTAAAAAACAAGTATTTAACTGGGCTTGGTGGCTCAGCCTGTAATCCCGCGCTTTGGGAGGCTGAGGTGAGTGGATTGCCTGAGCCCGCGGGTTCAAGACCCGCCTGGGCAACTTGACAAGACCTCATCTCTACAATAAATCAAAAAATTAGCCAGGCGTGGTAGCGCGCGCCGGGAGTTCCAGCTACTTGGAAGGCTGAGGTGGAAGGAGCGCCGGAGCCCAGCAGGTCGAGGCTGTGGTGGCCGGGAGCGGCCACTACACTCCAGTCTGGGCGACAGAGTGAGACTTCGACTCACAAAAAAAAAAAAAAAAAGTAAGAGAAGGTGAAAGCAATAAGTATTGAACTCTACCAGGGACACAAAGCAAAATTGGTATGTGGCTGGTAGACAAAATGTCTGTAGGATGTACATCCTTGAAAAAATTTGCTCTTAACATTCAATGGTAATGTTTCATAACTAGCAATATATTCATGCCTCTTTGAATCTTGGAGTTTTATTCAAGGATACTGAGACAGAAAGACTTCACACAGAGGGAAAGTTTATTGAAGATTTTATGTTAAGGGATACCTTGATGCAGAGTTCATAAGCCTATCTTCTATTAGTAAGTGAACTAGTAAACATGTAGTGAAACTACATGTTTATTATGTGTTAGTTCTTTTAAAACATGTAATAAAGAGACTTCCATCATAATTCTATGATGATTTCCATTGCTGTTAATACTTAGAGATAAAGAGATGTCTGAGTTAAAATAAGTGCGGAAAATCTACCAGTGAGGGAATAAATTAATCTAAAAATCTATTAGTATTTTTTTTTGCAAGCATGTTTTGCCATTCAGGAAAGTTGAGGGAGGTGAGAGAGTGTTGAAGGTTCATAGATCTACTACAAAAATACCATTGCTAAGCTACTAATGACTACTCCTTGGGTCATGAGAATTACATCATCAACAGAAGGTCACCCAAGCCCACCACAGTAGCCGGTACATGTTAAAAATTGTACTCTGTGTCTTGGTACCAGATTAGTCAGCAGTTTGTACACCGTCAAAGGGAAGACTTAGCAGAATAGGTCTGCACAGTTGGCTGAGGATCTTCCCCTGTTTTCTCCAACATCTAGTCTGTTAAGGGAGGAGAACCCTTGGCCCTCACTATGAGCATGGCAGGATTCCTGCTCAACTAGTCTAAATAGAATCTAGCCAGTGTTGACCTCTCATGATACTCTGGTGTGCCTGTGTGGAAAAGAAACCTTCTGTAACAGCCATTACTTGACATTGCAGAGATCTGTTCCCCTCTGCTGCCATTATAATCACAACCGTGACCATGTACCTAGACCCTGTGGTTCCTGGGCACCAGGGAAAATCAGTTGGCAGGTGGTTGGTTTACTTGGCTTGTGTGAAGTTGGAGACACTTCCATTTAATGAGGATAATGTATTATTTGGAAATCAGGCCTGACATGGTGGCTTACGCCTATGATCCCAATAAAATAGCAGCTAGTTATGAACTACTAAACCAAGGTGATCAGGACTAATAGTTATGGCTTAATAAATATGGTTGCCATTGTGGTCTGTTTTTTAAACAATTTTATTGAGGTATAACCTCCATATCTTATAATTCACCTGTTTTTAAGTATACATTTCAATAACTTTTAAGATATCTATATAGTTGTCCATCAATCTCCACAATATAGTTTAGAACATTCCATCATTGTAAAAAAGAAAAGCCACGCTCATTAGTAATCACTATGCATTCCAGCATTCCATCCTTTGTCCCATTCCTGCATCCTACCCTGTGTCTCTATAGATTTGTCTTTCCTTGATACTTTTTTTTTTGAGTCGGGATCTTACTCTGTTGCCCGGGCTAGAGTACAGTGGCACACTCACGCTATTGCAGCCTCGAAGGCTCAGGCGATCCTTCTGCCTCAGTCTTCTAAGCAACTGGAACTACAGGAGCATGCCACCATGCCTGGCTAGTATTTTGATTTATTGTAGAGATATGGTCTCACCAAGTGTTCAGGCTGGTCTCGAACCCCTGGGCTCAGGCAATCTTCTCACCTCTGCCTCCCAATGTGCTGAAATTACAGGCATGAGCCACTGTGCCCAGCTTCTCCTCGGAGGGGATTGTAAAGCAATTATTAATAGCTAACTCTGAGAAGCCGGTTCTGTCCCTGGCTAGTGGATTAGAGGGTAAATTAAAGTGAACTGCTAGAAAAACATGACAGTTGTAAGCAATGTTAAAATGGCTGTTCATTGGGTATATTGATTCCATGTGAAACGTACACAACACAAAAGTTACCATCTAAAAGTATTTGGTTCACTACACTCACATTGTTGTGCAACCACCACAACCATGCATCTGCAGAATTCTTTTCATCTTGCAAAACTGAAACTCTGTACCTATTTAACTATAACTCCCCATTATCCCTGATATATATATATATATATATATATGGAGAGAGAGAGAGAGAGAGAGAAAGGGAGAATGAATTACTTTTTTCTCAACCTTTACCCATGTTGTAGAATATACCAGTACTTCCTTCATTTTTATAAACATTGTATGAATATATTACATTTGTCTGTGCATTCATCAGTTGATGAACATTTGGGTTGTTTTCACCTTTTTGCTATAATAATAGCTGCTATGAACACTCAGGCACAAATTGTTGTGTGGACAAGTATTTTTTTATTTCTCTTGGATGAATACCTAAGAGTGGGGTCACTGGGTCAGATGGTAATTCTGTGTTAACATTTTGGGAGACTCTTTTAATCTAAGTAGTTGCACCATTTAACATTCCCAAATAATATATGAGGGTTCCAATTTATCCATATCCCTGTCAAAGCTTGCTATTTTCTGTTGGCTTTAATTTAACCATCCTAATAATGTGATGTGTTACCTCATTGCCGTTTTGATTTGCATCTTCCTGATAACTAATGATGTTGAGTATTTTTTCATGTTCCTCTTGGTCATTCATATATCTTCTTTGGAAAAATGTTTAGTTTCATTGCACTTTTAATTCGGTTGTTTATTATTTTGGGGTTTTTTTGTTTTTTTTTTTTTTTTTTGAGTTGGAGTCTCACTCTGTCGCCCAGACTGGTGCAGTGGCCGCTGGGCTCCGGCAATCCTTCTGCCTCAGCCTTCCAAGTAGCCGGAATTACAGGCATGCGCTACCACGCCCGGCTGATTTTTTGATTTATTGTAGAGATGAGGTCTCGAACCCGTGGGCTCAGGCAATCCACTCACCTCAGCCTCCCAAAGGCGCAGGATTACAGGCTGAGCCACCAAGTCCGGCTTATTATTTTGTTTTTGAATTACAAGAGTTTATATATATATTGGATAGAATCTCTTATCAGATACATTACTTTCCCATATTTTCTCTTTCAATGTCATATCTAAAAAATTATTACCTAACCCAAGGTCACAAAAAATAGTCATATACTTTATTCTAAGAGTTTTATAATGTATCTCATATTTAAGTCTATGATTAATTTTGTGGTAAGTTTGTATTTGGTGTGAGGTAGGGGTCTAGCTTTATTATTTAATTTTTTTTTAATTTGTGGACATCCAAAGCAAGACCACACATATCTTTTTTTTGAGTTGGAATCACCCAGACTGGAGTGCAGTGGTCGCTCGACCTGCTGGGCTCCGGCGATCCTTCCGCCTCAGCCTTCTGAGTAGCCGGAATTACAGGCATGCGCTACCACGCCCGGCTGATTTTTTTATTTGATTTATTGTAGAGATGAGGTCTCGCCAAGTTGCCCAGGCAGGTTTCGAACCCGCAGGCTCAGGCAATCCACTTACCTCAGCCTCCCAAAGTACGGGTTTACAGGCTGAGCCACCAAGCCCGGCTGATCACATATATCTTACACAAAGAATTTTATCCCAGTATCTAGTCCATTCCACAAGAATAGTAAACACAAAATACATATTTCTGAATAAACAGATGTTTTATATCTGTAGAGTCTTTAGTTCTAAATCCCAAATTCAGATGTTATGCTCCAGTTGTAATTAAAAGTAAAGAGAAAGGCAGAATAGCATAGGAATAAGAACTAAAAAGATATTTGTGTATCTCTTCTACTAAGTATATTATGTGAATGGCATTTCATTTCTTTTTTCGTTAAACCTTTTTCATCAACTGAGAAGGCACATATTAAAATAACAAACTCAGCCGGGCTTGGTAGCTCAGCCTGTAATCCCGCACCTTGGGAGGCAGAGGTGAGTGGATTGCCTAAGCCCGCGGGTTCGAGATCCGCCTGGGCAACTTGGCAAGACCTCATCTCTACAATAAATC
>NW_007247780.1:817174-818134 GCF_000164805.1 Carlito syrichta | reverse complement strand
GGTGGCCGGGAGCGGCCACTGTACTCCAGTCTGGGCGATAGAGTGAGACTCCAACTCAAATAAATAAATAAATAAATAAAATAAACTCTCAAGGGTGCACAAATATCTACTCATGCACTTGGTTTAAGAGTTGCCTTCTTCAAACAATATTAAGCATCTGCTGAGTTAATAATAATATGTTGTTACACTGGTCCTTAAATGAGTTCTATCATGCCCCAGCATGGAACTCTAGCACTGTTAAGATGACACCAAGAAGGACCCGTAGTTAAGCTATACAAGCCATTTTGAAAATCACAAACTATGAAAAATTAATTTATAACTCAGAAAGGAAATGATTACAGAATTGAACAGACATAAAAGGCAGGAATGTAAATCTCATGCAATCAGACCTCACCTCTATGCCATGTGTCACTTGACTATCCTCGTTTACCATGGTAAATTGCTAACACATAATCTGACCTTGAATATCCAAGTGGTACACTGCTGCAAACAGCCTATAAATAGTTTTACAATTATAATCTTGATTTGAAAAATATAAATAGGAAATGACTTCTTCAAGGAAGCTGTTTTTGAGTGTATTATTCCGTTTTTTCAAATGGAATGCATTTTTTATTCCAGTCTTCCTATCTGATAAGACTTTCTTTTGTGCATTAGATTCCACAGCACTCTGGAAGTTCTTTCTCCACTTTTAATTTTAACTTTTGATTTTGAAAAGTCCATTTTTTCTATTCAATTAATTCTATAATTATGTTTCCACAAATGCACAGTTATATAAAAGAAGGTGCTTCACTCATCAGAGGCACCTGAGTCTGAATTTTCCCCAACAAGAATTCACTTAGCTCAGTACCATGAGTCTCCAGAAATGTACACATGGGTAGTTGAGATGCTATTTTGGGTTTTTTTTTTTTTTTCTGAGTTGGAGTCTCACTCTGTCGCCCAGACTGGAGTGCAGTGGCTGCT
>NW_007247780.1:815614-817081 GCF_000164805.1 Carlito syrichta | reverse complement strand
CTGGGCTCCGGCGATCCTTCTGCCTCAGCCTTCCAAGTAGCTGGAACTACAGGCGCGAGCTACCATGCCCGGCTAATTTTTTAATTTATTGTGGAGATGAGGTCTCGCCAAGTTGCCCAGGCGGGTCTCAGACCCGCAGGCTCAGGCAATCCACTCACCTCAGCCTCCCAAAGGCGCGGGATTACAGGCTGAGCCACCGAGCCCGGCTGGAGATGCTATCTTGAACTACTGAAATAATTCTAGTAAGAGGTAATTAATTCATCTAACAATGTTTCAATGTTATTTGATGACAAAAGAAAAATTGGATCAACTGAGACTGAACTGCTTGAATTGGTTGACAAAGATACAGTCTGAGAGCAACCACAATTATGTACTAGAATAAACTTTTCAAATGACTTTTGTTCTCCAGTTTCTTTCCTCTCGCCTTTCCTTACAATTATTTTTTTTCTGACCAAGTCTGTTTTTCAAGTTTTCCTATGTATGTTGATGCAAAAAATTGATTTCATCCTTAATTAGAATTGACAAGATTGCCCTCAACCACACCATATTGTGGAGAGTAACATCCCTCCAGGTGAGCCCAAAGTACATTTGTAAAAATTCAACCCCGCCTACTCTCATAAAGCCACATTTTAAAAGGAAGCGAAACCAATACCACAAAGGATATTTTTCCCACTTGACATTTTTCTGTGCATTCTTAAAATAACATGCCTTTCAGAGCCAGGAATGCTCATTTCAAGGAGTTTGCATGTGTGCGCGCACGAGCGTTGTTCTATTATAAACAGAAGGGCCTTCATCAGGGATGCTCTGTAACTCATTCTATCTTGCTTTAAAAATGAATATTTCAACCGGGCTCAGTGACTCAGCCTGTAATCCCGCGCCTTGGGAGGCTGAGGCGAGTGGATTGCCTGAGCCCGTGGGTTCGAGACCCGCCTGGGCAACTTGACGAGACCTCATCTCTACAATAAATCAAAAACTTAGCCGGGTGTGTTACCGTGCGCCTGTAATTCCTGCTACTCCGAAGGCTGAGGCAGAAGGATCGCCGGAGCCCAGCAGGTGGAGGCTTGCGGTGGCTGGGAGCGGCCACTGCACTCCAGTCTGGGCGACAGACTCCAACTCAAAAAAAAAAGAAAAAGAATATTTCAGTCCCATACCTGATCATACAGTTTTTCCACTAGTTAAGAGTTCAAGAATGCAGGAAGAAAATGTGGGTGTTGACTCCTAAGGGTTCACTGAAAAATCACTGGCATGAGGCAGATTAAGTAATAAGAGAAAAGGTATACAAATTTTATTTAATGTGTATACACGAGAGTCTTCAGAATGAAGACTCAACTTCCCAATGATTTACAGAAATTTAAATACCATCTTGAGGTTACAGAAAGAATGGGGGCTTGCATTCTGTTAAAACGGGTAATGGGAGCAGGAAGAAGAGGCATTCTATTGAGCTGCATCAAGTGATTGGGAGAATGA
>NW_007247780.1:813530-815594 GCF_000164805.1 Carlito syrichta | reverse complement strand
GACAGTTATTATTTTGTAAAACAGTTGGGCCAAGTCTAATGACATTTTTCCTTTCCTTTCCTGCAATAGATAATTTAACAGGAAGAAGCAGCAAATTGGGAAAGACCTTGAGGCAAATGCCAAATTCTGAGGTGAATTTCCCCACACCTCTCCAAAAACCAACAACTTCCAGAAATAAAGATGAAAAAATAGTTATACTGTCATTTTTTTCTATTTCTCCCCAAAGACGTTTCCCAGACTGTCTGAACGTGGATTACGGATACCGTTTTTCTGAAATTCTGTGGTCCAGTTTTATCTGTAGAATTCCAAATCATAATTCCAAGTGCAATTCAGTTTAAAGGGAAATAGGAATAGTCCCCAAAATGCTGCCGCTGATCCATAAGGATTACTCAAGGAACACAAGAATTAAGCTTCCTTCCTGGACAGGTTGGGCATTGGCCATACTGGAAAAGTAACAAGGACATAGCTGATGTATTGGTTTTTCTGCTCCTGCTGATTTCTATTTTTGCTTAAATATTTGGGTCAGACAGATAGTTAGGTCAGTGTCCTGCCTTCTCTTTGTGGGATTGACTTCCTAGAGCAACCCTGGAGTCCCACACCCCACCCCTTACATGGAGCTTCTCCATCATCAGCTCCTTTGTGAAACCTTTTCTCTGATTTTCTTCAATTGTCTAATTAAAAAAAATAAAAACAATAAAAAATAATCTTTCTCTTTTCAGAGAAGCCTAGATCTCAGAAATTGATTATTCAAACGGAAGAATTCATAACACTGCATTGAAATAATCCTTTCTCTTTCACAAATCATTTTCCATGACACCCACCTCCTCATCCAAGTAAAATATAGTCGAATCATGAGAAAAAGAAGTCAAAGGAGCAACTAGGATCTTAGAACTGGCTACTTTTCAGGAGTCCCTTACTGAAAGGAGGTACCTATAGAAACCTAGAATAACTTAGTTTATTGTTTTCTTTTTGCCTCAGCATATCCATTTTGCTTAGACTTTATCCCTGACACGTTTTGAATCTAGGACAGGTTACACACAGATAAGATAAATTTCCAATAGGCAGGTTTTCAGAAGCCTTCAGACATTCTACTGCAGTCCAAGGGGCAACTTACCCCACCCCCTCAGCAAATCTCCATCAGATGCAAGACCAGGATAGCCCAACATTTTGAAGCATGGTTTAGCATAATAATCTCTAGTAAACTTTCAGGTTCCTTGTCAAGGAAAATCAAAGATCACCCCTTGGCTAGCCAAAGCCATAGAAATGATAATAAGACCACATTTTGGTCAAGGAGTTTGTGGATTGCAAATGTCTAACAAGTCTCTTGCAGGAAAACCCCTTCCCCTTGTCTCTGCCCATCTAACCTACCACCTGAGGGCTTGAGATGCTAATGTCTGGCTACTTCAAGACCTAAGATTCATGTGAGTACAATCAACATCAAAGACCCACAGCCCTGGACACTGCTTTGGGCCAAAATCCCCCTACCCAAAAGCCCTTATATATACCCGTTTTGTGGCCCTTTGAGGCCACACTTGCCTCTGAGTGTCGGTCCCCTATCCAATCTGTGAAAGGTGAATAATAAAATTTACTTCTTTCTACTTTCCTTTCTTTTCTTTTTTTTTGAGTCGGAGTCTCACTCCGCCCAGGCTGGGGTGCAGTGGCACGCACTCTCACCACCCCAGCGTCGACCTTCTGGGCTCCAGTGATCCTTCTGCCTCAGCCTTCCAAGTAGCCAGAACAACAGACATCTACTTTCTTACTTGGTTGCAATCTTGCAATATTCCCGTGGCCCCGGTACCAGCTCTGGCCCACCTTGCCTCAGTTGACCCTTTCACTTACAGGATGGGATTCTCCACCTTGGCACTGCTGACATTTGGGGTCGGATAATTCCCTATAGCGAGGCTGTCCTGTGTATTGCAGAATGTTTAACAGCATTCCTGGCCGGGCTCAGTGGCTCAGTCTGTAATCCCAACGCTTTGGGAGGCCTAGGCGAGTGGATTGCCTGAGCCCACGGGTTCAAGACCTGCCCGGGCAACTTGGCAAGACCTTGTATCTACAATAAAT
>NW_007247780.1:802690-813358 GCF_000164805.1 Carlito syrichta | reverse complement strand
TGCACTCCAGTCTGGGCGACAGAGTGAGACTCCAACTCAAAAAAAAAAAAGCATTCCTTACTTCCACTGTAGAGACACTAGTAAGACACCTCCCTCATCCCGGACAACTAGACATGTCTTCAGACATTGCCGCTGGGGGAGGGGGGACAAAATTGGCATTGATTTAGAACCCTACAATGATGCAAAAGAGGAACTTATCCAAAGAATGTATAACTATTATTACCTGCATGACTATATCAAAATTCTCTCTTCTAATGTAAAACTCATTTTCTATTTAACGCATTAATAAAAATTCAACTTTTGCATTTCCAAGTCACTTTATTCAAAAAGATTTATTCCCCTTATTTCACAGTTTCAAGACATCCAGGTGGCATATTGGCCAAAATGAGGTTCACCTTTTTGGCTAGAAAAATGCTATTTTATTTTCTTTCTCAAAGTTAACTGACTGGTTATGCTTTGTGAAGTTCTGCAAAGAATTAATGTATCTCCTATCCAGTATGTTGGAGATTCTAGAATGTTTTCCTCTCCAATATTACAATTGGACATGAAAGGAGGTCCAGCCAAGCACGGTGGCTCAAACCTGTAATCTCAGCACTTTGGGAGGCAGAGGCGAGAGGATTGCCTGAGCCCACGGGTTCAAGACCAGCCTGGGCAACATGGTGAGACATCGTCTCTACAATAAATCAAAAAATTAGCTGGGCATATTAGCGCATGCCTGTAGTTCCTGCTACTTGGAAGGCTGAGGCAGAAGGATCACCTGAGCCCAGCAGGTAGAGGCTGCAGTAACTGAGATCATACCACTGCACTCCAGCCTGGGCAACAGAGTGAGACTCCAGCTCAAAAAAAAGAAAAGAAAGGAGGGAGGAGGGACCTATAGAAACCTAGAATAAACTTAGTGTAGCGTAGCCTTTTTGCCTCAGCATAACCACTTTTGCTTAGACTTTACTCCTAACACACTTTGAATCTAGCACAGGTTAGACATAGATAGATAAAATTTTCAATAGGCAGGTTTTAGGAAGCTTTCAGACATTCAACTGTAGGCCAAGCGGCAACCTACCCCACCCCCTCAGTAAATCTCCATCAGATGCAAGACATGGACAGAACCATAAAATGATAATAGACTACTTTTTGGTCAAGGAGTTTGTGGATTGCAAATGTCTGACAAAATCTTTTGCAGGAAAACTCCCACCCCTTGTCTCCTCCCATCTAGCCCACCACCTGAGGGCATGAGATGCTAATGTCAGGCAACCTCAAGATCTAAGACTCATGTGACTAACCCACCCTTCTGCCTGCCTGCTGTCCATCACCTGATATCAGTACCTGTGCTTACCTGCCCCTTAGTACTGACATGGAGCAGACCCAATCACCTTAATGACCTTCCCCCATCCAAGGGAAATGGTTAAAAGGACTCAACCATCAGCAGCCATTTTATAATTGCCTTGCTAAGCTATGATGTGGCCACGTGCTCTTTGAGCTATGGCCAGGTTATGTTTCCTGGCCTTGGTCCTCTTCCCTACCTTGGGAAGGTGAATCTTCTCTTTCTGTCTCTCTCTCTCTTTCTCTCATTTACTTGTAAATAAACTACATTTTCTAAGCTAACTGTGCAATTCTTTGCATCTTTCATGCGGCACTGGATCGCATACCAGACATTCACACCCCCAGAGGACCTGACCTAACATTCTAGAGGCCCCGCTGGGGATGTGACTTAACAGGACTTTATTTAATGAAACAGCAATTTAACAAGATTTGTGACTGCATGGTTTTTGTGACACTACTCCTGATACCATATATGTGTCGCTTTCCTACAGCTCTGCAATTCTCCTCTATCAACTGGATATCCAATAATTCAAGTCAATCCTGACACTAAATACCTGGAGTTAGCACAGAACCCTCCTCCACCCACAAGTTAAGGGCTCAGTCCCACAAAGCTGCCCCCTACTTCAAGACCCAGGGATCACCTACTGTACTTCTGACCAACTGACTATAAATGTGGTGATTCCCACGCTCCTTCCTAAAGCTCAATAATTCTCTGGAATGACTCACAGAACTCAGGAAAACATTTTATTTCACTATTACCAGTTTGTTATAAAGGAAACAAATCAGGAACAACCAGATAGAAGAGATACATGGGGCAAGGTAATGGTGAAGAGAGGACAGGACTCAGAGTTACCATGCCCTCTCTGGGCATACCACCCTCCCAGCCCATGAATGTGTACATCAACCTGGAAGCTCTTCAAATTCTATTGCTCAAGAGTTTTTATAGAATTCAGTGTCCAGCTTCCCTTCCCTCTCCTCCTTGGAGGTCAGAGGATGGGGCTGAAAGTTCCCAACTTTTAGTCACAAACCTAGTAATTCTGGTGACTAGCCCTCACCCTGGGACTGTCTAGGGCCTCCATCTTACATTAGTATAAACTCTTCTTATGGGGAACAAAAGAAACTCCTATGTCACTCAGGAAATGCCAAGTGTTTTAGGAGCTTTCTGTCAGGTCGTAAAGACCAAATACATTATTATAGCACTGTGATAGAGAGGAACACTAGCCCAATCCAGCCACTGTATCAGGGCCCTGGCTAGGAGAAAATGTTGAAAAAAGAAAGATCTCCAGATGTTGTTTCCTGCACATTTTCCTGGGCCAGAGGCAGTCAGATACCTCACCTCTGTCATTTTCTAACATCTCCTACAAATGGCTATCCCCTTTATGGGCATCACCCTTTAAATATATTGTCCTACTCCTTTTTAATTTTTTTATTTTTAAAATGTTTGTATAGATTTGGGGGTACAAGTGCAGTTTTGTTGCATGGATATATTGCATAGTGGTGAAGTCTGGGCTTTTAGTGTTCATATCATTTGAATAGTGAACTTTGTTCCCAATGGGTAATTTCTCATCCCTCACACCCTCTCGCTCTCTCACACTCCTTTTGAATTAGAATGACTCCAAGCCTTTGGAGAAGAATCACAGTCTTTGAATAATTATATCCAAATTCAACAGCTGAAATTAAGTGGCACACTAAGTCATTTTGTTGTGCTTTTTCTAAACTTCCCTTACTTATCATAATGGCTGGTTTTAAATGAATATTACAGAAGCATAGCCTTCCCTCGGGTACTTTATTATAAATAACATCACATATAGCCTGATATACCACTTTTCATGTAAAATCATAGAATTATAAACAACACCCCAAAACCCGATTAGATAAAAGCCCTGGTCAAACGAAAAATGCATTCAAATTAAGTTACCAAAGTTAACTATAAATACAGAATTTACATAGCTTCCAGGGCCTCAGTCTACTCAAATAACTGTAAATGTTGCTCAGATTTCTTTCTGTTTACAAAGCTCTAGGGAAATTAACATAGGGAAAGCACTTTTCCCCTAGATTGTTATCTTATCTTTATCTAAATGCATCAAAGTGTCAGTAGTTTTATTCCCTGAAGCTGACTTTCACTATGTTGTCCATTTTCTTTGAGAAAAAAAAAAAATTAAACAATCCACTTTTGGGTATCTGTATCCAAAAAAAATTAAAAGCAAGATCTCAAAGAGATATTTGCACACCCATATTGATTGCACCATTATCAAATTAGCCAAGAGGTGGAAGCAATTCAAATGTCTATCTGTAGATGAATGGCTAAAGAAAATATGGTCTATTTAGATAATGCAATATTATTCAACCTTAAAAAGGAAGGAAATTCTATCACATACTACAACATGGATGAACCTAGACGTTATGCTAAACAAAATAACTCAGTCAAAAAAAACCATATATTGTACAATTCTACTCATATGAAGTATCTAGAGTAATGGAATTCTTCAAGACAGGAAGTAGAATGGTTCATACTAGGGGCTGCCAGTGATACTAACTACATAAAATTAATATAGGGCCACAGGATAAAAACTGTAGAAGAGACTTGAACCCTGCAAAGGTGCAGCTATAGTTAGTGACTAACAGATCTGTTGATGTGCAAAGACACTGCAATAGAGACCCATTGATTATCTTCATGTCCTGATTCCTGGGGATGAGGAAGCTGCTCCTGGGACTGTTAAATATATTTTTCTTTTTTTTTTTCTGAGTTGGAGTCTCACTCTGTCGCCCAGACTGGAGTGCAGTGGCATACTCCCAGCCACCGCAGCCTCGACCTGCTGGGGCTCTGGCGATCCTTCCTCCTCAGCCTTCCAAGTAGCCGGAACCACAGGTTCATGCTACCATGCCCGGCGGCTAGTTTTTGATTTACTGGTCTCATCAAGTTGTCCGGGCAGGTCTCGAACCCGCGGGCTCAGGCAATCCACTCTCTTCGGCCTCCCAAAGTGCTGGGATTACAGGCTGAGCCACCGAGCCCGGCCAAATATATTTTTCTTAATCGGTGAGACATCATATCCTTTTTTTTTTTTTTTTTGAGTTGGAGTCTCACTCTGTTGGCCAGGCTTGGAGTGCAGTGGCACACTCATGGTCACTGCATCCTCGACCTGCTGGGCTCAGGCAATCCTTCCGCCTCAGCCTTCCAAGTAGCTGGAATTACAGGCGTGCGCTACCATGCCAGGTTAATTTTTTAATTTATTGTAGAGATGAGGTTTCACCAAGTTGCCCAGGCTGGTCTCGAACTCCTGGGCTCAGGTAATCCTCTCGCCTCGGCCTCCCAAAGTGCTGGGATTACAGGCTGAGCCACCCGTACCGGCCACCATATCTTCTTAATGGCATTTTAAAGCTTAGGCTGAAGGGTGTGAGCAGCTTTGATCACTAGGGATTTCTCCTCCTGCATTCATTTTTCACCAGATTTGTTGCTTCTTCAGTTGTTCCCATAAGTAACCAAAACCTAAGACTGATGTTTTAGATGTTTTTCAGATTCTACATTTTGGCACACCTGACACCAACCAACTAGCAACTTATGAATTCCTTCCAAAAACCGACTTGGTGCAGGAAGATAGTCTCAACATCTCTGTGATTCAATTTCCCAGCCAATCAGCATTTCCTAGACCCCATCCCTGCTAAACTGCCTTTAACAATTCTAGCCTCTGAATTCTTAAGGAGGCAGATTTGAGAAATATCTCCATCCTCCTTACTTAGCTGCTTGCAATATCAAACATTTTCTCTACTATAACAGCTGCATCATTCTCAGCTTTTCTGGCCAGCAGGCATAAAAACCTTGTCAGGCTGTAATACCAGGAGCAAAAAGGGGAGGTGACATTCAATGGGTACAGAGTTTCAGTTTTGCAAAATGAAAACCTTTGGGAGACCCTCTGCACAACAATGTGAGTATACTTATCACTGCTGAACTGTACACTCATAAAAGGTTAAGGTGGAAAATTTTTTTTTTTTTGAGTTGAAGTCTCACTCTGTGGCCCAGACTGAAGTGTAATGGCCGCTCCCGACCACTGCAGCCTTGACCCGATGGGCTCCGGCGATCCTTCCGCCTCAGTCTTCCAAGTAGCTGGAACTACAGGCGCGCGCTACCACACCCAGCTAATTTTTGATTTATTGTAGAGATGAGGTCTCGCCAAGTTGCCCAGGCAGGTCTTGAACCCGTGGGCTCAGGCAATCCACTCACCTCAGCCTCCCAAATGCGCGGGATTACAGGAAATTTTATATTATGTGTTCTTTACTACAATGAAAAAATTTTTAAATGATAAAAATATATTGAATTGCAAAGAAAATAAAAATATTTTACCCTCAAATATATTTATTTGACATATTTTGAAATGACTAACACAGGATCAGCAGAAAGAGATGGTCTTACAAGGTTGTCATTGTGGGGGAAATTTGCATCTGTAGAAAATCTCCATTAATGCAACCATTCCTTCCTTTTCAGGCCTTTCTAGAATCTAGGAGAGATTGACTGGGAGTCTTTTAAAAAATTGAAAATAGACATTTACTATTTATTCTCTCTGAGAGAAGCTCTCTATAAGGTTTCATCTACATAACAAGACACCTTTGCTAGCCAGGCCTCCTCTTTCATTCCTTTCTTGCCACTGAAACCTTGCCACAAGTCTTGCCACTAAAACCTGATTTGGCTGAGCTCAGTGGCTCAGCCTGTAATCCCAGCATTTTGGGAGACCGAGGCAAGTGGACTGTCTGAGCCCGCGGGTTCGAGACCCGCCCTGGCAACTTGGCGAGACCTCGTCTCCACAATAAATCAAAAATTAGCCGGGCTTGGTAGCGCACACCTGTGGTTCCGGCTACTTGGAAGGCTGAGGCGGAACGATCGCTGGACCCCAGCAGGTCGATGCTGCGGTGGCCGGAAGCATGCCACTGCCCTCCAGCCTGGGTGACAGAGTGAAACTGCAACTCAAAAAAAAATTTAAAAATACCATAATCTGTTTTGGGCCATACTCAGAGCTTCCTCCCTCTACTCCTGTTCTTTTGTAACCTCAAGATGGTGTATAAGTTTCTGTACCATATTTTGGGTTTGGGTCTTCATTCTGAAGGTTCCCATATACATACATTAAATAGATGTGTATGCCTTTTCTGCTGTCAATCAATCTGCTTCATGTCAGTGATTTTTCAGTGTACATTTATGGGGCCAAGTCCCTTGCCCACACTATTGTATACTTTAAACCAGTGAGAGGCCAGGCTTGGTGGCTCAGCCTATAATCCTAGCGCTTTGGGAAGCCAAGGTGAGTGAATTGCCTGAGCCCACTGCACTCCAGCCTGGGCGAAGGAGTAAGACTCCAACTCAAAAACAACAACAACAACAAAAAACATGGTATGTAAATCACATATCAATAAGGATGTAAGAAACTAATGGAAACCAATTGTGAATTCCAGAAAGTTTTATGGTCTAATTAAGAGAATTTCGTGTTTTGCCTTCCCATGTGTATGTGCAAATACATATGTATATGTTGATTTTGATCATTGTAATTATTACTTTTAAGAGACATTTATCCATTGTTTTAAATAAACAGTGTCAAAAGCTTCATTTTCAATTATCTATGTAGAAATAAAACAAGTCAGTATTTGAATCCATTGATAGTTAGTTATATAGGATGCATTTATAGCTTTAGATACTACTTTCTCCAAGACTTCTAAATAAGCATATCTTATATCTTTTAGTTGTAGGTCTTTGACAAATTAATATTGAATCTGTGGCCCAAATTAATATCAATAATTTATTGTTATCTTAAAACAACAACAAAAGACATTTTATTCTCTGTGGCTCATGTTGGGGAGAAGAAAACCTTTCCTATACCCTCTAATGTTCTGTAACTGTGAAGATTAAACTGACAAAATACAGAAAATCAAGAGAAATACATCTGTACTCATATATGGGAATTTACAGAAAAATGTGACTTAAGGAGACAGAACTTAGGGCTTGTATACTATCTTCATAAGGAAAGGGGAAGAGGATAAGGGAACTTGGAAATTAATTTCCAAAATGTCATTTGGTGGGCAGGTGCGGTGGCTCAAGCCTCTAATCCCAGCACTTTGGGAGGCCAAGGTGAGAGGATTGCCTGAGCTCAGGGGTTCGAGACCTGCCCAGGCAACTTGGCAAGACCTCTACAATAATAAAAAAAAAAAGTTATAGTGCATACCTGTAGTTCCAGCTACTTGGAAAACTGAGGAGGAAGGATCACTTGAGCCCAGCAGGTTGAGGCTGTGATGGCCATGAGCATGCCACTACACTCCAGCCTGGGTGACAGAGTGATACTCCAACTCAAAAAAAAAAAAAATGTCATTTGGAAATCAATGACTTTGAGGAAAGATAAGTGGACCCTTAGGAGAATAGATGGGAGATATGATAGGTCTGTGGTAATGTCTAACAGCTAGTCTCTGGTGATAACAATCCATCTTCTCTGGTTGTTCCCAGAAAGGGGATTTATGATAATTGAGTCCTTCAGTGGAAAATCATATTTATGCATATTCTGAACTCTCGCTTAAAAAGGGGAATCCCAGTGGGAATCAAACTGCTTTTGCTTAGCAATCAAGCTTGTTCATTTACTGGTGGCCTCTGTCCCAGTCTAACTGTTTGCTTTTTGTTGTTTTTGAGTCAGGGTCTTACTCTATCACCCAAGCTGGAGTGCGGTGGCACCATCAAGGCTTACTGCAACCTCGACTTCCTGGGCTCATGCGATTTTCCCACCTCAGCCTTCCAAGTAACCAGTCTAACTTTATATAGCCACTATATGCAAACACGGTGTTCTTTCACTGATAGGCATACAGTGGGGAAATAAGTAAGTAAAGACATAGTTATGGTATTGGACAGAATTAAGAGATCAGGTCCAAAGAAAGCAGCTTTGGACTGACTCTTTTTTTTTTTTTTTTGAGTTGGAGTCTCACTCTGTCACCCAGACTGGAGTGCAGTGGCCGCTCCCAGCCACCGCAGCCTCGACCTGCTGGGCTCCGGCGATCCTTCCGCTTCAGCCTTCCAAGTAGCTGGAACTACAGACGCGCGCTACCACGCCCGGCTCATTTTTTATTTATTGTAGAGATGAGGTCTCGCCAATCTTGAAGGGCTAGAGAACCACAGGCAAATAGAGAATTGGGGGAAAGGTTTTAGCCAGGCATGGAGGCTCACGCTTATAATCCCAGCACTTTTGGAAGTGGAGGCGAGATGATTGGCTGAGTCCAGGTGTTTGAGACCAGCCTGGGCAACTTGGCAAGTCCAGTATCTACAATTAATCAAAAAATTATCTGAGCATGGTGGCACGCACCTGTAGTTTCAGCTCCTTGAAAAGATTGCCTGAGCTCAGCAAGCCGAGGCTGCGGTGGCCGTGAGCATGGCACTGCACTCCAGCCTGAGTGACAGAGTGAGGCTCCTACTAAAACAACAACAACAACAACAAAAAACTGTATATACATATATATGGAAAAAAGTTTTAAGAAAAAGGAAGCTTGCGTGTAAGGGCAAGAAACCCAAGACAGGGCTCCTTCCATAAACTCTCAGAATTTGACTGAGTCCTAGGATATGTGTTGAAATGACTCTGAGTTGGTAGGGATTTATAGAAATTGGATGTCTTTTTCAGGGTAAGAAGAATCCCATTCGAAATCAAAGCACGGTTGTGATGACATGAGTATATTTGAATGCTAGAAAACACACACTGATGGCACTTGCTTACCGCCTAATTTCTCTGCTAATATCCCAAATGTTGTAAGCTCATTTACCTTCTCCTATATCATCTCCAAGTTTTGCTACATACAGAGACTGTAACTTCTGCCAGTATGCAGCCAGTGTTAGAATTTCTGGTTTCCTTTGTGAAAGAAAAAAAAGTGCATCAGAAAATTAAAGAGCAGATATTACTCAGGCTATTGCAATAGGGAGTATGTTCATTAATGAGGAATATCTCAAAGAACAGGATTGGAGCCTAGGATTTTGTGTAGGCAAGTAGACAAGGGGAATCATCCTTGTTATCTGCCAGTAGTAAGGAAGGACGGAGGGGTGTCTTATCCAGGAATATTCACAGTTAGCTATTTCCTGAAATATAGAAGTGTGGGGGAATTGTTAACTCTTGCTGTTTTTAGGGAGCTCAGGGATCTGGTAAAGTTCAACAGTGCCTTGGTGATGGACTTGATCTCTACTTCGTTTTTTGTTTTTTGTTTTTTGCTGAATTGGAGTCTCACTCTGTTGCCCAGGCTGGAGAGTAGTGGCACACTCCTGGCCACCGCAGCCTTGACTTGCTGGGCTCTGACGATTCTTCTGCCTCAGCCTTTCCAAGTAGCAGGAACTACAGGCATGCACTACCACATCTGGCTAATTTTTGATTTATTGTAGAGACGAAGTCTCACCAAGTTACCCGGCGGTTCTCGAACCCACAGGCTCAGGCAATCCATTCGCCTCGTCCTCCCACAATGCTAGAATTACAGGCTGAGTGACTGAATCTGGCCAATCTCTACTTCTAAGAGAGAGAAATAGCACAAGTGCTAGGGAAACCTTTGTGTTCAAAGGCTACATGCACTCTTTATTTGGGGGTGGAGGGATTTGGTTGAATTATAACTTAATTATAATTTGAAAAATGTCTTTTAACTTCACAACTCATTATGGATAACATCATGTCGATTTTTTATTTTTTATTTTTTGAGTTGGATCACACTCCATTGTACCGGCTGGAGTGCAGTGAAATGTTTACGGCCACCCTAGCATTGACCTGCTGGGCTCTGGTGACCCTTCCATCTCAGCCTTCCAAGTAGCCAGATCTACAGGCACAGGCTACCATGCTTGGTTAATTTTTGATTTATTGTAGAGAAGAGATCTTGCCACATTGCCCAAGTTGGTCTCGAACCTACGGGCTCAGGCAATCCACTAACCTTGGCCTACCAAAGTGCTGAAATTACAGGCTGAGCCACCGAGCCTGGCCATCATATAGATTTTTAAGATGGGACCAAACATGGAAACTGCATAGGAGCTGTTACAGTATGCTTTGTCCATTTGTAGCCCTAATATGGTGGACTTTTGCTCAACAAACACAGGAGTTCACCAAGTTTGATTTTTAGAAAGGAAGAAAAGATAATGTGTATTATGCATTCATACTTTAATATATTGTATGATCTAGTATATTTTTGAGAGAGTAGGATTTTCATTTTTCCCAGGCATTGGTGAAAACTGAATGCTCTCTTAAAATATTACACATCTAGCTGGGCTCAGTGGCTCAACTTATAATCCTGCGCCTTTGGGAGGCTGAAGTGAGTGGATTGCCTGAGCCCGCAGGTTCGAGACCCGCCTGGGCAACTTGGCGAGACCTCATCTCT
>NW_007247780.1:800302-802063 GCF_000164805.1 Carlito syrichta | reverse complement strand
GCTAATTTTTGATTTACTGTAGAGATGAGGTCTCGCCAAGTTGCCCAGGCGGGTCTCAAACCCTCAGGCTCAGGCAATCCATTCACCTCAGCCTCCCAAGGCGGGAAAATAGTTAATTGCACATAATTAAGCCAAAATAGGACAGAAAAGAATTTGCATATCTCTAAGAATTATTTTTGAATTGTTATCTCTTAAATACAACTTACAGAGTTGTAGAATAGTACAGATAAAATGAAAGGCTAGAATCATAGAGACTATATTCTATGTAGAAAGTAAAATTTTTAAGCACAAATTTCTGGGGGGCCACTGTATGCCCAGTTTACTTCACACCTTATTGTTTTGCATTTGATTTGTAGTAAATTCAACACTATCTCCATTCTAAATAATGTGTGACTCTAAAGTTAAACTAATTCATTTTTAGTAAATCACACAGAACATAAACACACAAATATGCATTGTCTCCTTAAAACAAAATCATTGTTTGATGCTCTTAAGGGCACCGTAAAAGGTCAAGATAGGTTTTGAAGTCTTTACTTGAGATTATCTTTAAGCCTGCCACAAATTACTCTGAATAGTTTCATTTGTGTGGCAACTTTTTTTCTTAACATTCTACTTTATTTTTGGGAGGAACCAAAAGCCATTTATTGGCAAGTTTTGAAATTAAGATGAAGCCCAATGTGAATAAAATGTATAATATTACTCTGAATTTTAATGTAAGAGGAACTTAGCATCATGGATGATTTTTTTCTGTACTTTATGAATTAAATCCAAAGGAAGATTTCTACAAATGAACCAACCAGTGGCAATATAAGTGGATTAACTAGAATGACTTCAATCTCCTGCTGCAGTGATTTTCAATGAAGATGGAGATAATTTTGCCTCCTGGAGGCCACTTAGCAGTGTCTAGATATTTGGGGTTGTTACAACTGGTTGAGGGATCATGGTGAAGGCGTATCTGTTGGGTATAACTTGGGGTGCTACTAAACATTCTCTAATATACAAGACAGTTCCCAGAACAAAAATTACCCAGCCCAAAATTTCAATAGTGTACAGGTTGTGGAATCTTCAGCTAAAGGAACTAGTCTGAAAAAACCAAAATTCTTTAGTTTCATTAGTTTAGGCATCCAGGTGTGGGGGCAGTGAACAGGTCTACAGGTCTTATTACTTTGTTTTTTTTTTTTTTAATTCTTCTCTCTCTCTCTCTCTCTCTCTCTTTCTATAGAAGTTTTAAAAGTCACTATTAACATTTTTCCTAAAGTCCGAAATTTGTACTGGCAAACTGTGGTGGGCAGAATGGACCCCTTCCAAGAATGTGTTTGTCTTAACCTCTGAAACCTCTAAAATTGTTACTTTACATGGCAAATGGGCTTTGCAGATGTGATTAAAATTAATGGCCATAAGAAAGGGAAAATGGCCAGGCTTGATGACACATGTCTGCAGTCTCAATACTCTGGGAGATGGAGGTGAAAAGATTGCTTGAGCCTAGGAGTCTGCAGCATGGCGAGCCCTCCTCTTTATGAAAAATCAAAAAATTAGCTGGACTTGGTGACAAGCACCTTTGATCCCAGCTAATTGGGAGGCTGAGGCAGAAGGATTGCTTGAGCTCAGAAGGTCAAGGCTGTAGTGATCATGATTATGTCACTGCACTCCAACCTGAGTGACAGAGTAAGACCTTGACCAAAAATAAAAAATGAAAAAATGAAAGCCGGGCTCGGTGGCTCAGCCTATAATCCCACGCCTTTGGGAGGCTGAGGTGAGTGG
>NW_007247780.1:792992-800145 GCF_000164805.1 Carlito syrichta | reverse complement strand
TGCACTCCAGTCTGGGCGACAGAGTGAGACTCCAACTCAAAAAACAAAAAAAAAAAAAAGAAAGAAAAAGAAAAAAGAAAACAGAAAGAAAAAGAGATTATCCTGAATTATCCAGGTAATACCATGCAAATTATATAATCCCCTAAAAGTGGAAAAAGAAGTCACAGCAACGTATTCAGAAGGAAGAATGTTATGGTTTGCATGTACGTGCAACTTCAAAATTCATATGTTGGGAAATACCTCAGAAACAGAAACTTAGCCAGGCTCAGTGGCTCAGCCTGTAATCCTGCGCCTTTGGGAGGCTGAGGTGAGTGGATTGCCTGAGCCCACAGGTTCAAGACATTTTGCCAATGCCTTGATCTTTTCTCACAGATCTTCAGATCTGTGAGAAAATACATGTTTGGTTTTTTGTTTGTTTTTATAAATTACCCAGTCTCAGATATAATGTTATAGAAACCTGATGTACTAAGACGAGAGGTCAGCGAGATTTGATGTAGAAGAGAAACCTTGCAACTTGGCGAGACTTCATCTCTACAATAAATCAAAAAAAATTAGCTGGGCGTGGTAGCGCGCACCTGGAGTTCCAGCTACTTGGAAGGCTGAGGCAGAAGGATTGCCGGAGTTCAACAGGTCGAGGCTGCAGTGGCCGGGAGCGGCCACTGCACTCCAGTCTGGGTGACAGAGTGAGACTTCAACTCAAAAAAAAAAAAAAGAAAAGAAAAGAAACAGACACTTGATTGCCACATGTTCTCACCTGTAAATGGGAACTAAATAATCTGTACTCAGGGACATAGAGTGTGTAATAATAGACATTGGAGACTCAGAAGGATAGGAGGGGCAGTGAAGGATGAGAAATTACTTAATCAGTACAATGTATACTATTCAGTGATGGTTACACTAAAAACTCACACTTCACCACTACACAATATATTCATGTAACACAACTGCAGTTGTACACCATAAATCTATACAAATATATATATTTTTAGTTCATCTGTTAGAACTTAAAAGCCAGGTGGTTCATTTTGAGAAATAATTGAGTCATGAGTGCTCTACCTTCATGAATGAATGAATACTTTTATAAAAGAGGTTGAAGGGAGCACTCCAATTCCTTTTTTGTCTTTCCATCTTTTATGCCATGTAAGGATTTAGAGGCCACCCTTTTTTGTCCTCTCTGCCACATGAGGTCACAGCAAGAAGGCACCATCTTGGAAGTAGAGAGTAGTCCTCTCCAGACACCGAATTTGCCAATGCCTTGATCTTTTCTCACTAATCTTCAGATCTGTGAGAAAATACATGTCTGTTTTTTTGTTTTTATAAATTACCCAGTCTCAGATATAATGTTATAGAAACCTGATGTACTAAGACGAGAGGTCAGTGAGATTTGATGTAGGAGAGAAACTCAGCCCACCATTGTTGGAGGGGGGTTTCATGGAAACATTAAGTCGGAATGCAAATAGCATCTAGGAGCAAAGACCAGCTCCTGGTTGACTGCCAGCCAAGAAAATGGACCTCAGCCATAGAACTGCAAGGGACGGAGTTTGGCCAACAACCTGCATGATCTTTGTTATGGAATGAATTGTGTCCTTCTCAAATTCATATGTTGAAGCTCTAACTCCCCAATAAGGCTGTATTTAGAGATAAGGTCTGTGAAGAAGCCTTTTAATTAAAGTTAAATGAGGTCAGAGGATGAGGCACTGAATTGATATGGTAGGTGCCTTATAACAAGAGGAATAAACATCAAAGAGTGTTCTTTCTGGCTCTTCCCCCACCTTTCCTCCCTTCCTGTCATGTGAGGACACAGAGAGAATCTCCATCAACAAACCAGGAAAAAGAGTCCGTACCAGGAACAGAACCTGCCACCACCTTGATCTTGGACTTCAGCTTCCAGAACAATGAGAAATAAATGTTTGTTGTTTCAATCACCCAGTCTGTGGTATTTTGTCATGGCAGTCCAAGTTAACAAATATAAGCTTGGAAGCAGATTTATCCCTAGCATTTTCACTAAGGCATGCAGTCTTACAGAAACCTTAATTTCAGCCTTGTGAGCTCCTAAGTAGAGGGCCCAGGGGAGAACACAAAACTTCTGATCTTCAGTAACTCTAAAGGATCAATGTGTATTGTTTTAAGCCTCTATGTCCATGGTAATACGCATAATATCAACAGGAAACTAATATAGTTGCCTCCTAAATGCTCTTACCCGTAGTTAGGATGGCTGAAGAAGACTCCCCAAAGAGTCTCAAACTTATCCACACCACAAGCAGTAGTGGCGAAGGAATGGCTTCTTCAGGAGCCTGAGGCTACTGCCCAGGAGGAAAGATGTATTATCTTTTCATAAAATATGGCATGCAGTGCTTCTTCACAGAACCTCCCTTTTATGATAGCTACTCTTCTATACATTGCTTCAGCAACCCGTTCCTATATAGCTCCACACAGATCCATGCCAGTGTGCCTTGCCAGGCCTGTGTCATACTTCTTAGTTTCCCACATTGTGGTTTCTCCATGGGCATGTCAGAAAACTTCCCAGAATTGCATCATGAGCAGGAAGTTACCATGATGTGAACTTTTGACTCTTGGAAGACAGAAATGAATTGATCCTTGTGTCCCCTCATTCACTCGTCCTCCTCCCTTGGATAGAAGGTCCTGAGATGTCTCTCATCTGAATTTTCAGGTGATCACCTGCAGGTCACCTGGAGGTGGCTAATACATCCGCTGTTACCAGAGGCACTGGTTAGGTCCTTTTCTCTATTTCACATTCTCATCCCTCAGTCTTGCTGCCTGGGATGGCACACCCAAGGAAAGCATTTCTTCGAAGCCAATGGCTCAGACTCAGCTATCAGGAGACCAGACTAAGATGGGCAGTCCGTAGCTTTTGCATCCTAATCTATAGCATATTTGAGTTTGTGTTGATGGTGTTGAACTGTACCCAAACTCTGCTACCCTGAACACAGCAACAATTAACAACTGAAGAATTCCTCCTGACCTATGTGTCTTAGAAAACTGTAAAGAACCTCTTTCCTCATATGACTTAGATAAGACTCATGAAGGCCTCATGTATTTAGGACAAGACCAGATCCAGAACCTCCAACGTTTCATTCTTTGCTTGTCTCCACTGATCAGTGGGAAGAAAATATTTGTAAACCAACTTGGCTTCAGCTTCTTTCCTTCCCCCATGACCTGGACTTTGGTCCACCCTCAGGCTAAGCTGGCAGACTACCCTGCCTTAAGAGCTCCTTCTGAAAACAGACTGGCCTCAGGGTAAACCATTCTCTCAACTACTATACTATAAAGTTGCCTTTCATCCTACTTCCCATCACCTGGTTTTATCTAGATTTATTTCCTTCTGCTTATAAAAGGAAAACTGTCTTCATTGGATACGTATAGTCAGAGCACTCTTGCTATTGCAACACTCCACCTTCCCATATTAAAATAATAGGAAAACAATCTTCCTCGACTCTTGCAAGAATCCTTTTTTTAAAAAAGTATCTTCTTCTAAGTCTAGACTTGATTTTTCATTGACAATATTAATAAAGACATAATTTCCCTGTTTCCTATTCCTCCAGAGAGATGTTTAATGGCTTCAGTGTGGCTTCTTGTACCCTCTGGTACTACTCTGCACCCCAATGGAGAAATCTGCTCCCGGATAATAAGCCAGAAAAGTCATTAGACCTTAGAGCAACTGTTACATGCCTCTAAAGGAAAATGTGAAAATCAGCATACCAGGCTAAACACTGATTATGTAGAAACATCTGATTTCAAACTGTTTGATGTTATCAATATGTAATGTGTATATGGGTTATTTGAAGTAATTTCTAAGACTGTAGGGTTCCTCAATCTGGACCATCCGTGGAACAGATGCAGACCAACCACTGCCTTCTTTTGTAAGGTGGTGGGCTAAGAACGAATTTTACATTTTTACATGGTTACATAAGTATTTGCACAATAGCTTCAATTTTGCATTGTGGTCCACAAAATCTGAAATACTTAACGATCTAAACTTTTAAATATGTTTGCCAAATTAGCTAGATACTGCCAGTGCTTATCCACAGAAGATACAGAACTAAAAAGAAATTAATACACGAAAGAAAAGCACAAGGTTGTTTTTTACAGTTGAATATAAGTATATTTACAGGCAAGCAAGAGTTATGGTTTTCAGTGTATGGTCCCTGGACTCACTGCATCAGTATTACCAGGGAAGGGAGTTCATTAGAAATGCACATCTTTGGGTCCCCACCTCAGACCTGATGAATCAGAGACTGACTGGAAGGGAGGAAATCTGGCTTTGATACACTCTCTTGGGAATTCTGGTGCTCACCTGAATCTGAGAACTATTAGTCTAAATTATACTGGCTTGTGTACTTTTGAGGTATATTTACCAGTAACATCCCCCCGCAAATTGGAGGCCTGCATAGGATTGCTATTAATATATATTAAGAAATGACTACCAAGGATATGAAGGTCAAAATTTGTGCTTCCAGAGAATACTAACCATTGCTTCGATCACCCACCCGCTTGTGATCTAATTCTGATTCTATGAGGTTCTGTGTCTTGCATTGCCTTGGGTTATTTTACAACTCAGTAAATTACAAATGACTAAGAATAATCCAAAATAATTGTAGTATGTAGACTTGCAAATTCTGTCTTGTGGAAGTTCAAATAAATTCCCTCCCTCACAAAAATGACAGTCTATGTTGTTTCTATTTTCACATTAATATTAATATTTTAAAATATATAAATAACACTGCTTGGATTGTTTTTTGAATGTCTTTTGTAAGACCATCCTGGTTGTTCACACACCAATAATGAGTTAAACAACAACTTTAACACTTGTTCATTTTATATCTGTCTGAGAGTCATAAATTTCCTTTTCGTTTGAAAATTGTCTTTTAAAAGCATTTTCCATGGAATGAACTTATTTTCAGAAAAAAGAAGCAACAAAAAACCCAACTTCCCAAGGAAGAATTATTGACAAACTTATACCTATCTATTTCCCCTTAGAGATGTATTTCAAATTTTCACTGAGAAAACAATTACAAGATAAAACTCTATTTTGTGATGTTGCATTCTTGTCTTGGTAGAAGTTTGTCAGTTTCCTGACCTTTTCTGTTTTCTTCCAATGCAAACTGGAAATGGAGCTTGAATGTCAAACTTGGTACAAATCTTTTAAAAAATTGATAATGCTTGTCAGCAAAACAGTTTTGTTTTTGATTCTCGGTCTTTCCTCACTATAATACGAATATTCTGAAATCTCTGGTTGTCTGGTCCTTTTCTTCCCTTTTCGTTAAATAACTCTGCTATAGTTTGGATGTTTGTCTCCTCCAAATCCCATGTTGAAATTTGATCCCCAATATTGGAGGTGGGTCCTAATGGGTCATGGGACGGATCCCTCATGAATGACTTGATGTCCTCCTCGGTAATGAGGAAGTTATCACTCTATTAGTTCCCGAGAGAGCTGGTTGTTAAGAAGAGCCTGGCATCTTCCCCCCTCTCTTGCTTTCTCTCTCCCGGTGTGATCTCTACCCACATTGGATCCACTTTGCCTTATGCCACGAATGAAAGCAATCTGAAGCCTACACTAGAAGCAGATTCTGGTGTCATGCTTCTTGTACAACCTGCAGAGCCATGAGCCAAATAAACCATAACCTCTTTGTTTTATAAATTACCCAGCCTCAGCTATTGTCTTATAGCAACACCAAACGAACAAAGACAAACTCAGTAGGAAATTTATCAGTTGTTGACCATTGGTAGTGGATGCAACAGGAAAGGGGGTTTCAAGTCAGGTGCGGTGGCTCATACCTGTAATCCTAGCACTTTGGGAGGCAGAAGTGAGAGGATTGCCTGAATCCAGGCATTCAAGACCAGCCTGGGTAACTTGGTGAGATCTTGTCTCTACAATAAATCAAAAAATTAGCTAGGCATGGTGGCACATGCCTTTAGTTCCAGCTACATGGGAGGCTAAGGTAGAAGGATCGCCTGAGCCCAGTGGGCAGAGGCTGCGGTGGCTGTGAGTGTGCCACTGTACTCCAGCCTGGGCAAAAGAGTGAGACTCAAACTCAAAAAATAAAAAGGAAATGTGGTTTTGAATGAAGAAGATTTTTACCATTAAAGAACACCAGTTAAACATTAATTTGAAGGTGTCAACACCTGGAAAGAACATCTTAGCACTGGGCACTACTCTGTTTAATGGCATTTGGGAGCAATGGCCTTGGAATCTTAAAGTTTATTAGAAAAAGAGCTACAATTCAATGGACTTTTTTTCTCCTTTCTTCCTTCCAACACTTTTCAATCATTATTCCAGATGATTTTTGTATTGTTAGTAGAGTTGTCCCTTGTATGCAACTATTTGCCTATTTGTCCATTAATAAGGATAGTGGTCAGGCTCGGTAGCTCAGCCTGCAATCCCAGCACTTTGGGAGGTCGGGGCGAGTGGATTGCTGAGCCTGCAGGTTCGAGAGCCACCCGGGGAACTGGCAAGAACTCGTCTCTACAATAAATCAAAAACTAGCTGGGCGTGGTAGCGCACGCCTGTAATTCCGGCTACTTGGAAGGCCAAGGCAGAAGGATTGCTGGAGCCCAGCAGATGGAGGCTGCAGTGGTCGGGAGCATGCCACAGCACTCCAGTCTGGGTGACAGAGTGAGACTCCAACTCAGAAAAAAAAAAGGATGGTTATTACCACATTAACAACAGAAAATGAACTAGATGCTTTCAAATTTAATTAGTTAATTCATCCATTCATTCATTTATTTGAGTCAGGGGTTTCACTATGTTGCTCAGGCTGGAATGCAGTAGCATGATCATGCTCACTGCAACCTTGACTTCCTGAGCTCAGGCGATCCTTCCTTCTCAGTTTCTTGAGTAACTGGGACTACAGGTGCACCATCATGCCTGGCTAAATTTTTTATTTTTTTGTAGAGATAAGGTCTTGCTATGTTGCTCAGGCTGGTCTTGAATTTCTGGGCTCAGGCAATTCTCCTGCATCAGCATCCTAAAGTTCTGGGATTACAGGCGTGAGCCACCACGCCTAGACTGAACATAGAACTGTAATAGTTAAAAATCCAATATGAAGCCGGGCTCGGTAGCTCAGCCTGTAATTCCAGTGCTTTGGGAGGTTGAGGTGAGTGGATTACCTGAGTCTGAGGGTTCGAGACCCAC
>NW_007247780.1:790074-792622 GCF_000164805.1 Carlito syrichta | reverse complement strand
CGGGAGCTGGCCACTGCACTCCAGTCTGGGCAACAGGGTGAGACTTCAACTCAAAAAAAAAAAAAAAATTCCAATATGATTCTTGCTAAGATAGACTAGATCTATTTTTCTGCATATCCTAGGTTTTCAAAAATCGCAACCACATTATTTTTTATTTTATTTTTTTTGAGTTGGAGTTTCACTCTGTTGCCCAGGCTGGAGTGTAGTGGCAAGCTCACGGCCATGGCAGCCTCGACCTGCTGGGCTCAGGTCATCCTTCTGCTTCAGCCTTCCAAGTAGCTGGAACTATAGGCACATGCCACCACACCCAGTTAATTTTTTTATTTATTGTAGAGACGAGGTCTCACCACGTTGTCCAGACTGGTCTCAAACCTGTGAGCTCAGGCAATCCTCTCACTTCTGCCTCTCAAAGTGCTGGGATTACAGACGTAAGCCGCCGCACTTGGCCACATTATTTATTAATATTAATAACAACCTTCAATGAAATCATATTTCCTTTCTCAAGACCACACAAATGGTATACCTGTATACTTATTATAAATAATCTAATGGTCCTTTTCCCAGTAGGTAACCATAGGCTAACCATATTCATTTCCTAATGCTTCATAACAAATCATTACAAACTCAGGCTTCTAGCAACATATATTTATTTTCTCAAAGTTTCCATGTGCCAGTAGTCCAAATATGGCCTAGGTGGTTCCTCTGATGGTTTTACAAGGCTGCAGTAACAATGTCAGTGTCAATAGGAAGTGTGTTCTAATATGGAGCCCAGGTCCTCTTCCAGACTCACGAGTTGTTGGTTGAATTTATTTTCATATGGATGCAGAATGTATGATGGCTAATAAAACCAGCAAGAGAGATTTTCTACTGGTTCAAATCTCTTGCCCCCAGACCTTCTCTTAAAAGGCTCGCTAAATTGTTCGGATCTAGCCAAGATAATCTCCCTCTTGATTAATTCAAAGTTAACTGACTAGGAATTTTAATCATATGTACAAAATGACATCTACAAAAAGCCCTTTACCTTTGCCGAATAATATAACCTGATCGCTGGAGTAGCATACATCATAGTCAAGCCCAGCCTACATTCTAAGACTAGGATCATACAGGACATGTAGTCTAGAGGGTAGAAATCTTGGAGGTCGTCTTATAATTCTGCCTCCCACACAGTGTAAAATCAGATATTCTCTTAAAGATTCTGTGCCATGCTAAAATATTACTAAGCAAGTCAGTTTTGTCTATGACTTGAGCAATGTCAATTTGATTTCAAAGGTCATCTTTCTTTTCAAAAGACTTAATTAAGCTGCAGATACCTTTAATGAGAGATTTTGCTGCTGTTTGAGAAATGAGTCTCACGCAAGAACTGTGTTCTTTTTTTAAACTTTTGCCAGCAGCTGATTTGATTTAGACTCAGAAGAATTAACTCAGTCATGTAGATTCAGGAGAGAGCTACCATATAATACTCAGGGATGGGATACTGTTCTAGTTGAAAATAGCAAAATAAACGAGCGTCATGCACAGTTCATATATTTGGCTGAGTCTTAACCATGCACATAGGATGTTGAGAGAAACTCTTAGTTGCTAGGTAGGACTCATTGCTCAGGAATGAAAACCAAGAGTATAGATTGTGGTATTTTAGATAATAAACAAACAAACAAATAAATAAACATATCTACCCAAATACGTTCGTTCTGAGAAGAGCTTAAAACCCTGATGTTAAGCAGCTTCCCACAGTTGGCAGAGGGAGTGAATTCAGAGACAGTACCATAACCCAGGCTCAGGGTCCCAACCTTCTGCATACTATGATTTGATTCTGTCTACTGTTGCTTATGGATGACCCCTGTCCACTGTTGAGGCCTGTCTAGTTAGTAATTGCTAAGAAACAATATTGGACACTAAAGAGAAAGCATAATCTAATCTGTCTATAAAACTATAACATACTTGTAGTTGAAATTCTCTGAGCAGAATCCTGGCCTTTGAACTTCAGAAGAGACAGGAAATGAACTAAAAACCAACCCAAAGTGAAAATATCAACACACACACACAAACTCAAAGGAAGATTTAGATAACACAATTAACATCCAGAGGGAATACTGGAATGACTTACCCACTCTGTCGCCCAGACTGGAGGGCAGTGGCCGCTCCCGGCCACCGCAGCCTCGCCTGCTGGGCTCCAGCGATGCTTCCACCTCAGCCTTCCGAGTAGCCGGAATTACAGGCATGCGCTACCACGCCCAGCTGATTTTTTGATTTACTGTAGAGATGAGGTCTCGCTTCCCAGGTGGGTCTCGAATCCGCGGGCTCAAGCCATCCACTCACCTCAGCCTCCCAAAGGCGCGGGATTACAGGCTGAGCCACTGAGCCCAGCTGGCTCTCTTTAATAAGGTCAGTCCTACCTTAATATCAGCTCTCAGTTCACCTAATTCTTTTTTTGTTGTTGTTTTTGAATTGGCGTCTCACTCTGTCACCCAGACTGGAGTGCAGTGGAACGCTCCTGGCCACCGCAGCCTCAACCTGCTGTGCTCCGGCGATCCTTCTGCCTCAGCCTTCC